>NW_007788484.1:0-2310 GCF_000696425.1 Galeopterus variegatus
CTGTCATACACAGTACGAGTGCACTTCCCAGAGGATACCATCTACACATGTTTCATTGTGATACTTACTAACACGTGTGCCATTTGGCAACAGTTTCTTATTACTTCTCTCCAACCTGCCACTTTTTTTGTTTTTCTTCACCTCGCATGTCTAGCTACATGACCATGCTAGTTGTCAGGCTCTTTTACCTGCTGGTAATCCTGTTGCCAAGCTAGGCTGGGTCTGGTGCTCCCAGACCCCTCAAGCTCTTGTCCAGACTAGGTCACAAACCCTTCACATGCCAGGCTGGGTCACCAGACCCCTTTACGCAGGTCTATGAGCTAGGTAACCGGCCAAAAGGTCCCTGGAGCCATAGGTTGGAAAGCATGGCTGCGCAGGGCGGATGCCTGAGGCTGACGCCCACCGACCTGCTTCACTAAAACTCCTTTCTCTCCCTCTCTCTCTGTCTCTCTGAAGAACACAAGAATAGCAACAAAACTAAAAAGATACATTGGTGCTTATGTGCACTAACTCCACACACACACAAACATACACACACACACACACACACACACAATTTGCTTACAGTGAATGTGCTAACCCACAGCCAATGGGACCGGAGGTGAGGGCCTTGACCAAACTATTCTATTTTCCCAACATCCCATTATCTAACACATTAAATTTCTCAGTATTCTTCAACTCTAGAATCCATTGTCACCAAATAAGTGTAATCATTCCAGCTACACTCTTTATCTATCTGGGAATTTTGCTTTGCTTCTTTCTTACCATTAAGTACCAATTCTTCACTTTAAGACATTGAATTAACTATCAAATTCAATCCCTCAACATGCTTTGGCATTATCTGCCATATAACCTTACTCATTCCTGCTTTTGCATTCTTCACCCCTATTGAAATCTCATTTGGATTATTTTATTTGAAAACTGGTGTTCAAAAATAGTCAGATGACCTCACTGAAACATGCTCTAAATCATCCCTGCTTTAAAATAATCACTGCCTTACTTTGCATTGTCTTTATTTTAAAAATAAGTTATATTACCTGTATAATGCCTTGTATTTGCTTCATTTGCTTTTATACTTATATATAACTTTTTTTCCAACTTACTATTTTACCAATTTCTTTTAAAAAAAATGGGATTCTTATAGCACTGAAGTGCTGTATGAGATTAATTCAAAAAGCTTATGGAAAAATAGAATTAAAAGATAATACAGATCTTTCCATGAAACTTTTTGAAGTACCTTCATATGATTAAGGACAACCCACTGAATTAGTCAAGACTTTTTTGTATATAGTGTAGGAGACATGGGGAACAGTGGTAAAGATGAGAAGCTTAGTTGGACTGTTGGTATAATTCATGAAAGACAAAGTAAGTAACTTTGTTAATTTTTTTTAAAAAAAATCAAAATGATTATTCCTGTAATAGTTTCCTGTTGATGCTTCAACATGTTTAGTGGCTTAAACAACAAAAATTTATTATCTTATAGTTCTTGAGGTCAGGAGTCCAAAATTAGTCTTACAAGCTGAAGTCAAGATGTTGCAAGCTGGCTCTCTCTCTAGGCTCTGGGAGATAATTGGTTTCCTTGCCTGTTCCAGCTTTTAGATGCTACTTCATTCATTGGCTTATGGCCTTCTTTTTTTTTGATGGCATCACTCTCATCTGCTACCATTGTCACATCTCATTTTTCTAGCTATTCTCTTGTGTCTATCTAATAAAGACCCTTATAATTACATTGGGCCCACCAAGGCAATTCTGAAAAATCTTCTCTCAAGATCCATAGTTTAACTATACCTGCAAGTTCTCCTTTGGTGTATAAGGTAACATATTCACAGGTTTCAAAGATCAGGACATGGAAATCTTTGGGGGTCACTATTTTGACTGTCAATCGCTACTAATGCCAATCTCACTGACTTGAATGAATGTGAAAGAAGTTACTTTAAATACACTGGAGGGTGTGTCCAACCTGTGGATTTTATCTCTCATGCATGCCACTGTAGACGAATAGTTTGAACTTCTGTTTTGTACCAAAACATCACTGTTTTGTTAGGCAACGATCAACTATCAATGCTGTATAAGCAGATGAAGAACCTGTTCTTTATTTCACAAAAATAATAGGTGGAAGATTGGAGGTTGGTTGGAGGTCAGACTTAGGTGTTGAAAAGCCTAAACTCAGAAATGCGGAGAAGGAAACTTTGGCTCCAAGGAGGGCAGGAGAGGCCCTGGACCTCCCCGAGGGCGACCCTCTCCCCCTCTGGTGGGGACCCCCCACCAACTGCTGTGGCTCATGGACTCCTGCAATGGGAAGTAGAAGCC
>NW_007788485.1:0-2310 GCF_000696425.1 Galeopterus variegatus
TGAATATGTCAATGAGATGGTCTCACAATTAATTATAATATTAAGCACAAGAAAGCAAAACCAGCACTTATACAGGATCTACTATTTGCTAAACACTGTTATAAGCTGTGCACATATATATCAACTCATTTATCCTCACAATGACCTTGTGGGGTAGGTGCTTTTATAATTTTCATTTGAGAGATGCAGAACCTGAGGCAAAGTGAGGTTAAATAACTTGCTCAAAGTTACTTCACAACCTGTAAAAATAAAAAAATGGCAGCACTGGTATAGGAACCCAGGTGGTCTGGCTACAGAGTCCTACTCTTATACTGAGCCACATGACTTCAGTAAAATGCTTTAAAATTAAATTACACAGGCACTAAATTCCACAGGACCTCCAAGGGCCACATACATCTGAAAATAGGGTTCTGGCACAGCTAATAAGGCCTTAAATTCCCAAAGAACCTCCTGGCCACCCACATCTCCTGAAAATAGGGTCCTGGCACACCATACATGTGGGCTCCCAATGACATACTATAGTCTGCATTTTATTTTCTCAAAATTTCTGCAAAACAGTTCCTATTTATATGCACAGTTGACAGATGATGGACACTAGATTCAGAGACATTAAGTTTGTCTTTCTAGATCAAATAGCCACCAAGTGGCAGAGTAGGCATTCACATGCAACTCTGTCTCCAAAACTCAAAATCTAAACAAATATCCTATACAATTTCAGAGCTAAAGTAATGAGAAAAGTACTGGATTGGAATTAAAATACTTAAATTTTACATCCAGCTTTTCTATTGCATCATCAAGAGGGTCTGGGTAAGTCATTGCCTTTCTAAGTTTTTTTCTGTACCAAATGAGAAAATTTGTCTTAGTTTTTATTATTTCCAGTAAGAATGATAATGTATGATTCTGTGATTGTTTTATGCCAAAATATGCATGGGTACGTTTTCAAATTCTAAATTATCCCAAGATATATCTCAGTCCCTGAGCTTAATGTAAATATAGAGAAAAAACTTAAACAGTACTTTCAGCCATTGTGATAAAACACTAAAAGCTTGAATACAGAACACCTACTCTTGAAAAATAAGCTAATGCTAATCTTTGATAGAAACTGTGTTGATTTCCTCAGGCCACGATTTTCACATCCACACTCTGGCCATCTGAATGCTGGTGCTCAAAGTCCCCTTTTGAGATGCTCCATATGTGACATTAACAGAGTAACATCACAGGAGTTCAGTATGTCCAAGGCCCTTTCCACAGATTGTTGGAATCTGAAGAGTAAAACTCATTCCTTAAACAATTTGAAACAGTTTCTTAAACTTTATTTTCTCTTTTCTCACTATTATGTGTTTCCAGCATGGTTGATTGACACCCAGTTCTTCATCTTACTTTCTTCAAGGTTAAGCCTCACTACATCACTTCCTCTGATACTTTCTTGTATATTTAAATGAATCATCTGATGATTTTTTGTTTCTTTTGCCTTAGAATAGTTTTCATTTCCCCAGCTGATACCTAGGCTTCCTCTAAAGCTTGGCATTTGTCTGATCCAGTGCTGCTGGATATGGAGGGGGACTGAAACAGTGCTATATCTGATACAGCCTGGATCGACAGTTCTGTGGGCAGAGTGTTGCAGGTTGCTGAGAAGGAAACTCTCAGGACAGACCATGCTGTGTTAACATTCTCCTGTTACATTTTGTGTGTTGTAGAGGGGGATTGTAGGTTCCTAGAACTAAGAGGAGTTGCTCATCAGCGAAGGATTATTCCTTTTTTAAAAATAGAAACCATGTTCAGAATGCCCATCCTAGAGCTAGGCTGAATATGTCAATGAGATGGTCTCACAATTAATTATAATATTAAGCACAAGAAAGCAAAACCAGCACTTATACAGGATCTACTATTTGCTAAACACTGTTATAAGCTGTGCACATATATATCAACTCATTTATCCTCACAATGACCTTGTGGGGTAGGTGCTTTTATAATTTTCATTTGAGAGATGCAGAACCTGAGGCAAAGTGAGGTTAAATAACTTATTTTACCTTATTTTCTTGGCAGAAGTGTCATTTCAGAAAGACACTAGATGGCAATATATGCTTCATAATTAATGGTGGGGGAAGGGAATTTAGGTTTATGATTAAACTGTCAAAAGTACACAAAATGTTCAACATAAATGTGAAAACATGTCAGTGTTTTATCTATTCTGTAAAATTTACTCTTTAAATTAGGAAGAAATAAAAGGTTTTAATTAAGAATAAAAAAGAATTTTTTTTTTTTTGTCTTTTGTCTTTTTTCCGTGTCCGGCAACGGATCGCAACCCTC
>NW_007788486.1:0-2310 GCF_000696425.1 Galeopterus variegatus
TTTATGCCAAGATATTTTACAATTTAGATTAAATAAACAGATTCATTGAAAGAAATAACCATCACTCACTAAAAAAAAAAGACAGCTTGCATAACCTTATATCTATCGAAAAATTGAATTTATAGATAAAATAATTAACACAATAAAACTTTATGTCCAGATGGCTTTAATGATGAATTTTGCTAAAATTTAAGAAATAACTAATACTGATTCTTCCCACATTTTCCAAAAAGACAGAAGAGGGATAGTCAATATAAAATAAATTACTAATGTAAGAATATGAGATAAAATTATAAACATTCTAAAGAAAAACAAAGAAACTTATTATGATCTTGAGTTAGCCAAATATGCTTTAGGTAGGACACAAAAAAATAAGAACCATTAAAATTTAATGTAATTAATCAATATTAAAAGCATCTGCTCTTCAAATGACACCACTGAGAAATGGAAAATGCAGAACATAGATGGGAAGAAAATATTTGAACTATATATATTTTATAAAGGATTAAAAGCCAATGTATATTAAAAAAACAAAAACAAACTAAGAAATCAATAAAGGACAAATAATTTAATAAGGAAAAACATGGCAAAAGATTTTAACATATTCTTGATGTAATAATGAAAGGGTGTAGGGATGACATCTATTGTTCTGAGACAGTCTGGTATGGAAATGGTACTACCTGTTACCCATGAAAATAAGCCAGAAAAATCTGAGGCATCCTTCACATCAACCTGCTTGGAGTCTGCAGGAAAGAGGATGACTTTAGGGTGCACCATACCAGCCCATAGGCTATAAAGACCCATGGCAGAATTAGGCCCACATAGGAGCAAGCAACCACAACCAACTGGAAAGAGCTGCCCAGAAGCCAGTGAGTTATAACGAGGGATGCATATATGGTCTGTCCCATGGGAAGTGGTTGGAGTGCAGGAGAAAGTCTGTCCTATCAAGGGAACAATGGATGCATCATGGAGAGCTGGTCTCAGTGGAAATCAGTCAGGACAATAAGACTACAAGAGGCTCAATCTCCAGGAAAGATCCATCCTGAGCTGAAATTTACACACAGCTGAGAGCCAGAAATGATCAGTTATCTGTACAAAAAGCCCTCCTCGGAGAATCAGCAGCAAACAGCAGTCTCCTCAAATGCCTAAGCATCAATATAAAGACACAAAGATCAAGAAAAAACAGAGGAATATGTAGTCAGCAAATAAAACAAACAAAACACCAGCAATGGATACAGAGGAAGAGCAGATCTGTGAAAAGTCTGACAGAGAATTCAGTATCACCCTATTAAGAATGTTAGTGGAGTCAGAAGAAAATATGGATAAAATATTAAATGATATCTGGAAAATAATTCAGAATCAGCCTGAGAAACTTGACAAAGTGATAAATCAATTAAAAAATACAAGTAGAACTTCTAGAAATAAAGAATACATTGTCTGAATTGAGAAATGCAGTAGAATGCTTCAACAGCAGACTTAATCAAACAAAGGAAAGAATCAGTGAGCTCAAAGATAAAACACATTAATTTATCCAATCAGAGGAGCAAAAAGAAAAAAATGAAACAGAAACACAACAAATATGAGACCTTCTCAAGCAAAATAACCTCTGCATAATTGGCATACCAGAGGGAGAAAAAAAAAAAATGAAGAGATGTAGAAAGTAGATTCAAGAAATAGTGACTGAAAATTTTCCCAGTATGGAGAAGGATGACAGCATCCAGGTACATAAGAAGCCCAGAGGTGGCCAGTCAAATTCAATCCAAGGAGGAATGCCAAAGACAAAGAGTCAATACTGAAAGCAGCAAGAGTAAAGAAACATAACATTCAACAGAGCCTCAATATGTCTCAGTGGATTTCTCAATAGAAACTCTACAGGCCATAAGAGAACTGGATGAGATATATTCAGAATACTGAAGGAAAAAGACTGTCAGCCAGTAATTCTGTATCCAGCAGAAATAACCTTCTGAAGGTTATGAAGAAGAAATAAAATCTTTCCTAGACAAACAAAAGCTAAGGAAATTCATCAACACTAGATCTGCATTGTAAGGAATGCTAAAGGGAGTTCTTAAATCTGAAAGAAGACAGCACTAAGAAGCAAGAAGAAAATATTTGAAAGTGCATAACTCATTAGTAGGGTAAATTCACAGACGACCTCAGAATATTCCAATGTTATAAGGGTAGTGAACAAATCACTTACATCCTTATTATGACGACTAAAAAACAAATCCAACAAGACATTAACATATACGACAATCATATAAGAGAAGGCAATATTAAAAGATTTATTTTGAAACAACAAATTGTCAGAAA
>NW_007788487.1:0-2310 GCF_000696425.1 Galeopterus variegatus
AAAAAAGAATGAAAAACCAATTCAAGTGACAGCACAAATAGTGGCTAAACAGACACAGGCGCTCGAAACCCGTTTCACAAGATGCAAGTTTCACTACCAAACCAAAGCTTTCTTCAGCTGCCAAGTCTCCCTTATCCAAGCAGAGACATCTTATGCTTGGCCCTTACCCTCAGGCATGTGCTATAATAAATGCTTGCTATTGTTACCTGCGGATTCTAAAGTTCCACCATGATTCAATGTATTTTATTTTACATCTGGACAGAATCTCTTGCTTAGACACTACAGAGTATACTCAGGGAAGTGCTTTTAAGCCAAAATCCAACAGACCTAGCTTAACAGAAAAAGTGAAAAGTTGCAAGGAGAAATCCTCCTCACAATCATACCCAGAACAGTTTCTTCGAAGCAAAGTTTCTAATTCCCAAGAAAAAATTTATTCTATATCAGCTAACTAAAGGCATTCTCCACAAATTTCCAAAAAAGAAAATTTTCTTGTTATTTCCAATACTAATCAAACTACAACTCAAAAGAGTATTCATTCCCTATAAAGTAATGCGACTCTCTCTGGTACAAGAAAATTTTTTACTTTAATAAATATTTATTTTCAAACTGCATAAAAGAAAACCCCTGGAGTTGAACAAATCTCAATTCAGAAGCCTCCAAGACTACGTTGAGTTTTCCTTGGGGTCCAAGGATAGAAACACATGGACAATCTAGTTAGGTTTGTACTCTGCCCAGACTCTACAAAGTCTTATCCTGTGTTTTGAAAGGAACAGCACTTCCTGACTTCTTTTTCTATTTAGGCCAGGGAGTACACGCTTTAGTTTTAAATATCCTGCCTTCATTTAACTGCAATTTCAAGTAAGGTATCTGACTCACTTCTCTTTTCCTTCCTCCCTCCCATTCACACTGGAAATTTAAAGCTGTGAAACCAACCAAACCTGTCCCTGCTTAATGCAACCAAACATGGCAACACCTTATTTTAATGGCACACTTGATTGATGCTTCACTAGAATGGAATCCCTATAAACGCAGCAGTTTGTTCAGACCAAACAAATTAAAAATTACTCTCACAATGAATTCCAAATATTATGCTCAGACAAAACAACAAACTGTTATTAAACTCGTAAACCTGCATCCCACATGCACACACACAAAAAGTCTTAAGTTCAAGTTACCATAATGGTTACACCTCTCTTTTACAGAATGAACTCTGCAAGCCTCAATAATCCCTCACCAAGAACTCCATACGCTTTTGCTGAGACAAGGAGACAACAGGGAAAGATACTGATGCTCCCTCTAAACACAGGCTCCCTCCCGATAAAGCTTCTTGGTACCCTAGTTGGCTCCAAACTCTTCTTTAATCCTCTTTCTTTTGTAACATGAGCCTTTCCATGACATAAAACAGCTGGCTCTGAAGGACAACCCTTCCAAGTGCCTTGGAGTTCCATCTTATAGCTGATAATTATAATTAAAAGTAAAAGCACAAAGTCTTATTTGACACAGTTTTTTCTTCCAGGGAACAAGATGCTCTCATTTTGTCCTCTCTGACTGCCCCAGCCACTTCTCCATGGGCCAAGGCACCACATGGAAAGTGAAGAATGGAAGGGGACGGAACCAGCAAGAGACTAAAAGTGTGTTGGAATTGGCTCTGGCACACCCAGGGATAAGCTCATGCCATCAAGCAGAAGACGCAGTTCCCTCTGTCCCAAGCAACCCAGTCACAAACTGAGACAGACAGCTTCCTCCTGGAGGCCAGATGAAGATTCAGGAAAAGCAACCAGCTGGTCCCATAACAGCGCTGCAGGAGAAATGCCCAAGTCTTCAGGGTGTTGAAAGCTACAGAACACACAACACAGCAAAGTCAGACTCGACATCTGACTGCTTTCCCGATGTCACCTACTCCAGTAGGAGCTTGGCACATGGCTGACTGTAGGCTGTGTCACTGATATTTTTAAAACGGAACGCATGAATGGTAGCTGCAATGCCATCCACCTTCTGGGGTGAGGATTTAAATGTCACCACTAGAAAAAACCTATTAGTTAGATATTCTGTGTCCCTGGGCTCATTACATTCTTAAAAAGTTTGCTTAATATTCATGAAGATCACACCTACCAAAGAAATCTCGAGCTCTGCTTTGAAGCATAGCTGTTTTCTTATTCGCCATACCGCCTAGTTAACTGTAATCAAAGGCACTCTCGCAGCACCAGCAGACAGGACACCCTCTCAGCGTTTCCCTGGACTGAAGGTGAATGAGTGAGTCTGTTTCAGAGGCCTGAGAGGCTAAGGACAGCTGGCAAGTGGGAGTGGAGA
>NW_007788488.1:0-2310 GCF_000696425.1 Galeopterus variegatus
TCAGGAAGTTATTTAACTCCATACAGCATTCTCAATTAATATAAGTCAAAGTAATGTATATCTACCTATGTACCAACTGTGCTCAATTTTTTTTGTATATGTTTTTAGCGATAGTTTCTCTTTAAGTGAATATAGATTTATGTTTTAAATCAGTTAAATATTGCATGTGTCATTGTTTTTAGTGCCCGGAATGTCTCAAAATTACCTCTGATTTAATACACATATAATGAATACATTCTGATTCACTTCACTTCAGGGGGTTTCATAAAGAAATGTATTTCAAAATCTCTTTCCTTTACTCTATGGAAGTCAGGATTAAGGAGAAGGTGTCTATATTTAGGGTCTTATGACAAATGAGACTTATGCTATGGTTAGCTTTAAGTTGTGCTTAATAAAAGTGCTACATACATAGAGGTGACAACCTTTCCTGGATCCACATTCAAGTGTTCATCAGTGACTCATATGACTCTGGAATTTCCATAAAACACAACTCTTTGTTTTTTCTTAAAACTTTATTTCAAGTCAAACAAAGACCCTCCAGTTTACATTATGGATAATATTATCTCACATTAAACAAGCAGATGATGAATATATAACTAATATCTGTCCACATCACTTATTTTTGAGTATGAATACAATGTATATGAATGGTGTTGAAATCACTGTGAATATCACAAAAAAATTCAAGTTATTTCTAACAAAACTTCCTTCTATTGCTAAGTGATACAAAGAAATATACTAGCACAGCATACTTTTTGATCACCCATTCTCACAATAAACTTATCCCTCCTGTCATTCTTCTCCCTAGCAGTAAACCACATCTATATCTCCTTAGTGGCTTAAAAAAAGACAATCGTTATTTACCTGTGGCTTCTCAATTAATGCACTTGTCAATTAATGCAGTTGTTACTATTTGCAAAATAAATCTACTTCTCCAAGAGTCTGCTCTCTGAGCCATCATTGTCATTAAGTTGGTCTTCAGCAGTTGATAAAAAATTAATCTACTTTCTTTGTTTATTAATCTTATGTCAGCCATTAATCACAAATTTTCTATTATAATATTTTAAAATGTAAAATCAGTTTATTTCATTCCTATCTTACTATTGTCCAACAATTTCCTATCATATTTGTGATGAAAACCTAACCATTTACCAAATGTGGCATTTCCCTCACTCTCTAAGGTCATCATTTTAAATTTAAAATATATTGAAAAATATGTTTTAAACAAACACCCATATAACTCTCAAGTAGATCAATAGATAAAACATTGCCAGAGATTTTAAACCCTTTCATTCTACACCAAGCAAAAGTGAACAGTATGACTTTTACCGTAATGGTAAACTTGATTTTTATATGGATTCATTCTCTACGTAAGTGTCTCAAAATTACAAATTGCTATTCCCTCTTTGCAAAGTTTATGAGAAGGAAATTATGCAGTACATATTCCATGTATCTGACTTTTATAAATGAGCATTTACAGATTATTCACGTTTTTGCACATATTCGTAGTTTGCTTAATTTTGTTCCCATTTGCTATTTCATGGCATAAATATTCCAGATTTTTTCTTTAATTCAGTTTGTAATGATGGACATTGGGATGTTTAATTTTGGGGCATATATATATGACTGTATTGTGTGTCTGTATTCATTAGAATGGATTTCACACCTAGAAGTTTTGTGCATTTAATTATCAATTTTTAAAGGGTTTGTGTCAGTTTATGCTACTAATAGCAATGTGTGCTAATTCTTAAGTTATTATCCTCTTACTCACCAGCAGTTAGTATTATCAGATTTTAGGATTTACACCTGTTTGCTTTATGTAAAACATTTTGTTATAGCTTTAATTTGAATGTTTATTATTGTTGAGGTAGGGCACATTATAATATTTTACTGAGTTTTTTTCTTCCGTAAAGTGCCTTCATATGCCAATTTACCAGTCTTCCCTTAAATTATTTCTCTTTATAAATATATGAATTTTTTGTATATTACTAGTATTATCCCGTTGTGTGTTCTATACCTTGAATATATATTTGCATTTTGGATTTACTCTTTACTTACTTAATATTCTTTGATAAACAACAAATTTGAATTTTATCTTAGTCCACTATATTCCTCTTGTAATTGTTTTGCAATTGTTAAAGATTGCATTTATCTATGCTTCAGGTCAAAAAGATATTCCTTTGCATTATATTCAAGAATGTTTTTGGTCTTCCAATTTTTTAAATTTTTTTTCATGGATGGTGTGAGTTGTAGGTGTATCACAGATTGTTTTATTTGTAAAACACTGTGAGTTTTCTCTTTGTCTTTGTC
>NW_007788489.1:0-2310 GCF_000696425.1 Galeopterus variegatus
CCCCCCCCCAGCCCTTAGATATCTGGAACACTTTTGCCTTCCCCTTGTGCCCTTCACCTGATTCCAGAGGCTTATTCCTATAATTTAGTTCTTATTAGAATTTCCCTTACTGTTTGCTCCATCTGTTTCAAGAGTCCTTATTTAGCATTTATATTATACATGATAAATATATCTCTATATATAGAGATAGATATAGATGTAAATATATAGATCATGGTTCATTGCTCCCCACTGCTTTCTTTCCTCTTCTCTTCATCTTCCCCTATCTTGAAGTCTCTGTTCTGATTCATTTGTTGTTCCATTAGAGTATTTTCTCAAAAGTATTTCTCAGATGTGACTTCTGTAAATCTTCAAATGTCTTTCTTCCCTTCTTGGCTGGGTCGAAGTCGCAGGCCTTTTCTTCCATGAGCCCACATTCAATGTTGCTGTCTTTTAACTTCCAGGGTTGCAGATGAGAAGAAAGTGTTTGCTTTCTGCCTGAAAGTGTGTAAGATTTCTTATATCCTTTGAGTTTTGGAATTTTTGCCTGTATACAGCTGAGTGTGTATCTTTTCCTATAGGTTGGGTCTGGAACTTACGTCTTTCTTCAGCTCAGAGAAATTTCGTCTATTATTTAATTATCACCTCTCCTCTCCTGTTCCTTTTTCTCCTGGAACCCACAGCATTTGCAGGTTGTCTCCTGCGTCTATTCTGATCTCCCATATTTCACCACAAGATTTGCATCTCTATATTTTTGTTATATGTTTTGAGATATTTCTTCTATTTAATTTTTTAGATCCATTTTTGGGTTTCAGCATTGACTAGCCTCTCCTTTGGTTCATCTATGAATTTTTTAGTTCTGATATCACATTTTCTAGTTCAAGGAAATCTTTTGTGTTTGAGCTTCACACATATCTCCTCCAGGCTCTCATTTTTTCTGTCAAGGATTCATCTGTCTCTGCCAGCAGGTCTCTCCACTCTCTGGTTTATCTACATTCTCCTGGTCTCAAGGACTGAGAAATTTAATCCACCCTTAGTTTTTGGGGAGTGTGAAGGAGATCCAGCAAAGTCATTGATGTCTTTGGGAAGCATGTTGTTTCTGGGATGTGCTGTCTTCCTAAAAAGTCCTTGCTCTTGGCCCTGAGGCTGTTTTCCAGATCTCATCTGCCAGGAGTTCAGTACAGCCCACTTAACTCCTAGTGCATAGC
Organism: Galeopterus variegatus; assembly: GCF_000696425.1. NCBI lineage: Eukaryota > Metazoa > Chordata > Mammalia > Dermoptera > Cynocephalidae > Galeopterus > Galeopterus variegatus. The sequence goes on from NW_007788489.1 coordinate 1,188, forward strand.
TGGAGTTGTCAGAGGGGTTGTGAAAGAGAGAGCCTCAAAGGGTTGCCATATGCACAGAATCTCCTCTCTGAGTAGCATAAGTATTATTGACAAATACAATGATAATCACCAAAAGACTTAGAAACAGAAGCCATTAATAGCAGTTGCTTCTGGGAACTACGACTGGGAGTAGGAAAGAGGTGGAGGAAGAGATCCTTTTACTTCTAGGATTTCTCAACCTCAGCACTGTTAACTTTTGGGGTGGAAAATGATCTGTGCATTGTAGGATATTTAGCAGCATCCCTGGCCTCTTCCCACTAGCACCTCTTTCCCAGTTGTGACAACCAAAAATGTTTCCAGACATGCCCCCAAATGTCCCCTGAGGGGCAAAGTCATCCCTGGCTGAGAACAACTGTTTTATACCCTTTGGTTCTATTTGAAATATTTTTTACCACGTGCACCCACTATTTCTATAATTAAACATTTAACAGAGGTCATAAGACAGAGGAGGAAATATGAAGCTGTTGTGAGGAAGCAGAAAAATGAAATAGAAAACATGCAAAAAAAGGACAGGGAAGCAAGTTAGCAAAATGGGAAGAAATTTGGATTAAATAAAAAAAGCAGAGATTGAGTATCTGAGTCACAGGACTGGGGTAGCAGGAGCGTGAAGACCCACACATTCCTGTCACTGAGGTCAGCACTGCAGAAATCCCAGATCCAATAACAGTCTGCAGGGGTCATATAGCCACTGTTCTGGGATTCCCATTTCATTAGGCCTCCTAATTGCCCCAAGTGTTCTTACAATAAGCACCCCTTCACTTAGAGTCTATTCCTTACAAACAAAGGCCTCATAGACTTAGTGTCCAATTGAAGAGATGGGTCCCCACTGTGTGCTGTCAATACTATGTTCACTTCTTAGCTCCACACTTTAACAGGGATTCTGATCAATCAAAGCAATGGGACTGATGAGTAGGCTGCACATAAGGTCTGTAAAAGAATTGTAGAAGGAACTTTAGAGAGCTTTCCCTGGGAAGAAAAAAAAAAAAGTCTCAGGCTATCCGTGAAGGCTGCCTCCCACCCCCTCCAAGGCTGTCATGTACAAGAGGAAGAAGAATGATTGTATGATTGTAGCTCAGGAGGCAGA
>NW_007788490.1:0-2309 GCF_000696425.1 Galeopterus variegatus
TGTTAATGGGAAAAGTAAGGCCACCCTCCGCTCCCTGGAGCCCAGGAACCTCTCTTTCCAACACATGAGTTGTTTCTGGAATTTAGCTTTCAGCTCCAGCCCCACTCCCACTCCACCAACCTCACCCCAGAAGTGGAAGTGAAAGGCCACCAAGGCATAGGCATAGGGGCCGCAGGAAGGATTGTATGTCATCAGCACCACCAGCAGGGGTGTGGAAACAAGGAGCTCCTTCTGAGCTGCTGCCTAATCCCCATCCTGTGCAGGTTGTCATGGTGACAAGGGCACTGCTTGTGCAGGTGCTTTATTGTGGCTGAGACACGTGTGACTCAAATGATGAGCGGAATTAAAGAGGAACTGCAGCCAGCCCTGAAGCTCCAGCAGGAGGGCTCTGAATCCTGTGGTGCTCTACGCAGGGGTTAGAGAACTGAGAATGCTGGGCAAGTGCAGGAATCCGAGTCAGAATATCTAGAGTGAACATCCCCACCATGTGGCTTTGCCTGGCTGGAAGCTTTGAGAGACATCGTCTGTAGGTGCTGAGCCTAGATTTGTTGTCGGTCATTAGAAAAGATGCTTTCCTGACCTCAGGAAAACTACGGGTTGTTCTGATCTCTCCCTGACTCCCCTTCCAACTCTTCCATTTGAAGGAAAAGTACAGGAGGGAGTTAGAAGGCAGAACAGAATTCACAGTCTTGTTCTACGAATCAACGTGAAGTATCTGTTTTCATGTAAAATATTTATAGAAAAGAGCATCTATGTTTTCATGTATGTGGGGGGGGGTCCTCAAAATTCAGTTTAGTGTTTCTCAAGTCTAAAACTATTAGAGCTAGTAAACAAGTTAAGCAATATTGCACATACGAGATCAATGTACAAAGTCAGTTGTATTTCTCTACACTAGCAATGAACAACCCAAACATGAAATTAAGAAGCAATTCTGCATACAAGAGCATCAAAGAGAATAAAACAATGATAAATTGAACAAAAGAAGTGTAACGCTTTTACACCAAAAAGCACAAAATATTGTTGACAGAAATTAAAGATCTAAATAAATGTAAAAAAAAAAATTCCATGTTCATGGATGAGAAGACTCAATATTGTAAAATGACAATAATCCCTAAATGATCTACAAATTCTATGTAATGCCTTTCAAAATCCCACCTGACTTTTTTGCATAAATCGACAAAATGATTCTAAAATCCATTTAAAAGTGCAGTGACCCAGAATAGCCAAAACAACGTTGAAAAAGAACAAAAGAGGAGGATTCATAATTCTCAGTTTCAAAACTACTGCAAAAATATAGTAATCAAGATAGTGTATTGTGGTACTGGCATAACAATAAACATATAGATTCACGGGACAGAATTGAAAGTAAAGAAACAAATCCTTACACTTATGGTAATTTATTTTCAACAAAGATACCAGAACAATTCAATGGGGGAAATATTAATATTTTCAACAAATAGTACTAGGACAACTGGATATTCACATGCTAAATATTGAAGTTAGACCCTCTCCCTTACACCACACACACACACACACACACACGCACGCACACGCACATGCACACGCATACACATAAAATTCAAAATGGATCATAGACATAAAAGTAAGAACTAAACTATAAAACTCTTCCTCTTCTCGCATCTGGTAATTTTGGCATTTAACTGGCAAGAAAGGCAGAATCTTGCTTTTTTTCGGATGCCATTCCCTGAGAATGCACTTCCCCTTTTTCTAGTCTTCATTGTTATTAATAATAGCCAATATTTGTTGAATGATTTTACTCTGTCCTAGGGAGCATGCAATGAGTTTCGCAACCTTATAACACAGACAATATGTTAATGATTTTTTTCATATTAAACATATGCAAATTTAGACTTCAGGAGATTATTTACCTAAGGTCCCACCATTTATATAGGTCTGAGTCAGGATTTGGATCCAAGTCTGTCTGTTTCCAGAGCTTTACTATGTCATGAGGAACAATTCTTGACTCGCTTTGCTATATCATGAGGAACAGTTCTTACAAGCTTTCGGTGGGGGAGGGGGGAACAAACAAAACAAACAAACAAAAAGAGATGTTACACTTTTTCTCTGGTTGGTTTTCATGAAAATAAAGCTAAGCCACGAAGGATAAATTGTGGGGCTTAAGCAAGGGCGTTTCAAGAAATGTAAGAGCCCTTCTTATGTTATTTTGTGTATGCGTGTGTGAGTGTATGTGTTTAATTTCTGGAATGTTTCCAGTGCCTATTGTTTCTAGTTGGATACTTAGGCAACCTAAGTTTGCAACTGAAATGACTTTCACAAAAGCTTTCTTT
>NW_007788491.1:0-1128 GCF_000696425.1 Galeopterus variegatus
CCATCACAGTTTGATAAGCCCACCTCGCGGCCAACTGGATGCAGCCCCATATGACTATATCAGAAGGAAATACATTCAGAGCCCGTAGTGCAAGCAGATACCTTCAAGCTTCCATAGACAGAAGTGGCAGCATTTCTAGTACTGGAGGCCAGAACTCAGTATCAAAAGAGCAATTTTCGGTGTCTGTGCCCTGTACTGGAGTCACTGTGTTTGTACTGGGTTAAAACTGGAGTTTTACTGGAGTGATTTTTAGGGTGTGATTTGGGCACTATACTTGGATGCTTTGTTTCCAAGATTGTTTTTTCTGCCCTTCCAGAGAATCTGTGAATGGTTCAATATTTTTGATAAATTCTGTTGAACTTACTGCAGGGGGTTTCTATTGTTTGCAGCTTAAGAAGTCTGATTGACAACTGCTGGTATAAAACATTCCATGCCTTGAAGTTCTCATTATTACTCCCTCTAACAGATAGTAAAGCCTATGCTTAATTTATATAATGTTTCAGCTTTGGACTTGGTTTCTTCTGTCTAGTTGCCCTATATTGGTAAATGTGAAAGCATGTTTAGCTGCATGAATGTTAGTACCTGTGCTAATTATTTTAGGTGTAAATTTCTAGAACTTGGGGTTCTCATTTCTTCAGCTGGTTTTTAAAAGCCCTGAGCACTCCACCAAATCTGAATGATTCATTTATTACGAAACAAACATCATTTCACAATTGGGTCTCAATATAACATAAGAATTTCCCAACCTAATTAAACACTTGATTACCAACAAACACTACTTGCTATAACAAACTCCACCATGATGTAAATAATTTAGATCCTACTGCAGGGTTTATTGCAATGAAATTTGATTTTTAGCACAATTCGAGCCAGTTCTTACACAGTGGCAAAGAAAGGGACAGAGAAATGCACTGACCTAAAGCAGAAGGAACCTTACTTGTTTACAAGGAACCAGATTAATCCCAGGTCACTGAGGGAAGACTCTCAGAGTCTGTCTGTGTTTAGATGGAGGCCCGGTGAGAACATATGAATCATGGAAAGCCTGAGAGCCTCACAGTGAGCTGCTGTTTCAAATGTTGCTAGTGTTGGGATAAAGGAACAAGAATTGTTGTGTAATGGTATATTACA
>NW_007788492.1:0-2309 GCF_000696425.1 Galeopterus variegatus
ACAGCTTTGAGCAGGGACTCCATTTCACAGCTGGAAGGTGGTGGCGTGGAGTGGGGAAGGAGGACACCGGATCAGTGGGCCAGAGCCATCATGTTCCCCTCTATGCCTTCGCAGACCCCAAATGAGTCTTGCTGAGAGGACACCTTTTGATTAAGGTGAGAGGGGGAGAGAGAGAGAACTGGAAAGACAAGGAACCCACTGAATGATAATGGCCTTCCTAACAAACACTTACTGAGTACCTGCTATTTATTGTGTCAAGCACTATGCTCTGCACTTATTATGGATTTCTTTATTTAGTCCTCATGATTATTCAGTGTGGTTTCATCATTAGCCCCATTTTACAGACCAGGAGAAATAGGACCTCAGGTTCATTCAGTAGCCATTTACAAGTGCACACTCCAAGCTGAGAACCGAGTCACTGTGCCAAGTGCTGGAGTTATCGGGGGGGATGAACACCTTAGACGGATCCATGGTTGTGGTGAGAGTGTTGGGTAAACAGGCCATCATGGCATATGACATGTGTTTGAGAGTGTGGTCAGAGTACAATCCTACCATTTACCAGCTTTATGACCTTGGACAAGTTATTCGACCTCTCTGGTCAGAATTTCCACATCTCTGGAACAGGTGTATGAACATACTCTGCTTACAAATTATTGTGAAATTGAAGTGATATATTTTGTTAGATGTTTAGAATAGTGCTCGGGGCATAATAAGTAGTCAATAAATTATTGCTATGTGGATGCTGGAATACAGATATGGTATTTTAGGAGCACAAAGGAAGTGGCATTTATATGTGCCAAGGTGTGCTGGTCAGTTAGCTCACTTGGTTAGACTGTGGTGTTGGTAACACTAAGGTCGAGGGTTCAGATTCCCAGACTAGCCAGCTGCCAGTAAATGAATGAATGAATGTGCTGAGGATGTCAGGGAGGACTTGCTTTAGGAGGTGACATAAGAGCTAAATCTTGAAGATAAGAAGTCCATTATTTAACATAGGAGTTGGGGAGGGGGATGTGCAAAGGCCCTGAGGCTACAGAGACAAAATGGCAAATTCCAGGAACTGCAAGAAGTACAGAGTGGGTGGAACAAGGGAACATGCACAGGAACAACAGACAAGAGGAAGACAGGGGCCTGGGACTTTATCCAGAAGGTACTGAGGAGCCACTGAAAGATTTTAACTAGGGACTGCCATGCCCAGATATCTTTCTTCCCAGTAAGATGATTAATGTGACAGCATAAGCTTAGATGAGTATAAGGGCAGGGAGACCAAGATCAGTGGAAGACCACCAGTGTGATCCAAATGACAGATGAGAAGCTAGCATGCTCCAGGAAATGCCACAGTATTGATCTGGGAAGGGCCCTCTGTGTGTTTCATTCAAAGCTCTGCTACAGATCTGCCATTTGAATTAGGTGCCCTACTCTGGACCTCAGTTTCCCCATCTCTTAAATGGGACCCAGTGATGTCTGGGGAACCATTCACCTTCCACAACCTAAATCCTTTACTAGGAAGGGTAAAGAGGAGAGAAATGTCTCAGGTAAGGAGATGGTAAAACAAGGGGGAGGGGGAAGATACATCCCTACACACCAATTTTCAACAGACCTGTGAATGACTGACAGATCTGCAGGGATATGAGAAGGGACACCTGGGGTTGGGGATGTCAGCATCAGGTCCTGCCACTGCTGCCTGGCCTGGCAGTCTGGGAGTGCAGCAAGCAGGGCAGGGAAGCCCTGATGTCCCCATGTTACACTTTTAGTTTTTGCAGGAAAGAGGAGAGATAGAGGGCAGGGAAGGGGTGCCAGAGGGGGAAGCATCTGAGAAGAGGGAGGGAGAAAGCTTTCCTCTTAGGAGCCAGGAGAATATTGCAGACCCCATCCCTATTATTACAAATGATGGGGTCTCCTATCAGGGTGTCACCTTGTCTGAAGTAATGCATTTTACTTCTTGGAGACTCTATTCTACCATGCTGGAGATGGTTCTACCATGTTGGAGATGGAAATGCCAATAAATGGAGTCACTTATCTACTATTATATAGTAGATAATAATATATTATTACTAATATATAATATAATACTAATATATTACTAATTAATAGTAATATACTAATACTAATATATACTATTATATATATAAAATAAATGAAGATGTGTATATATATATGTGTATATGTATGTAGAGACATATCGTTGTAAATATTTATGCACACACATGTGTATATAATATATAATATATATATATATATAATATATATATTATACACATATATAGTCTTGCATCTCCAGAAGTAGAAAGCTGTATGAGAGTTGGAATTTT
>NW_007788493.1:0-2309 GCF_000696425.1 Galeopterus variegatus
AATAAATGAAATATTTTAAAAGAAAAATTTGAAATATAATATTTTCAGATAAAGATCCTCACCTTGTTGGATTTGATCTGTAGTAGGAGTTTGTGAATATGTAGTTATAATTACAATTGAGAAATTTTAAGTAAAAGCAGAATTTTTCTATATAGAATTCTATGTTTATACTTTTCGATTTATGAGTATTTTGTGGAACATTTATGAGTGTCATATGGAATATCTATGCAGACTTTACTACAAGATATTTGTTTGAAAGATTTCTAAAAAAAAAAAAAGGCAATTTTATCCTTGTGTTAAAAGAATAATTATTGTTTTAATCATTTTTTTCCCCAATATTTATATACAGAAGATTTTGAGGCTATGGAATCAATGGAAAAGACTTATTCTTCAGGTGTCTACTCTTATTTTATGATATGTCCTTTTCTCTGGTGGTGGTAGATTTAGATTTTAGGGATTTAACAGCACATTTTCAGTGTAGGTTATAGTAGTCTAGTGAAAGCACAGGTATAGCAGGACACATTAGTCAAGCAGGAGAATTTAATGTAATTGTCGGGTATAGCAGGACACATTATTCAAGCCAGAGAATTTAATGTAATTGTCAGAAAAGGATATATCTCATATAAGTACTTGTTCTGACCCATTATCTGAATTAGTTTTTATTGCCTATGATATGTATATTAATTGCCATAAATTCGTCACATCAAAATGATTATTAAGATTTTCTCCTTTGGGCCGGCCCGGTGGCGCACTCGGTTGAGTGTGGCACTTGGGAGTGCGGCGGCACTCCCGCTGAGGGTTCAGATCCCATGTGGAGACCGGTCTGCTCACTGGCTGAGCGCGGTGTGGGCGCGACACCGAGGGTTGCGATCCCATTGCCGGTCGCGGTAACCGGGCGCGACACCTAGGGTTGCGATCCTGTTACCGGCCAGGAAAAAACACAAAAAGGAAAAAAAAAAAAAAAGATTTTCTCCTTATTAAATTATAACTATTCTCATAGCTTATTAATTGATCTTTAGTTTTAAAGGGATATTAGAAAGTGATTTTGTTTTTGGTTTTTTTGTTTGTTTGTTTTTCATGGAATAAAGTAATAGGTAATATAAGCACCATTTAGAACATGAAGCCTCTAGGACAGTTTAATTGAGAATATTATGTTCAAGGTAAGAAAGCCACAGATGCTAATGTTTGATGCTCATGTTTCTTCTCCCTTCCCACATCTAATTTAATAATACCACTGTTTACTTGACCAACATAGTATAATTAAATGATATGACACTTACTTTATTATTCAAGGTTTTTTTTGTGTGTGTGGGTTTCTGTGTCTTGCAACTAAACAAAAAAAGCTGCATCAAAATTCATGGAATCTTGGAGACATCTACACACCCATGTTCTTTGCAGCTTTATTCATAATAGCCAAGTCATAGGAGCAACCTAAAGGCTCACTAATGGACAAATGGATAAAAAATATGTATAAAGACCCAATCACATACTATTTAGCCTTAACAAGGAAAGCCTCCCATCTGCAACAATATTGATGAACCTAGAGGGCATTATGCTAAGTGAAATAAGCCAAACACAGAGGACAAATACCAGATGATTCCACTTATGTGAGGAATCTTTGTCAAATTCATAGAAACAGAGAGCAGAATGGTGGTTGCCAGCAGCTAGGGGAAGCGTGAAATGGGGAGGAGTTGGTCAAAGTGGACAGTTTGGTTCGTAGTTATTCAAGACGAATGTCATAGAGATCTACTATATAGTACAATGACTATAGTTAATAAAACCATATTGCATATTTAAAAATTTGCTGAAGTTAGATCTGATACTAAGTATTCTCATCACACATACACAAATTATATTAATAAACAAGTAGGGCAGGAGAAAACTGGAGCTGATGAATATATTTATTGCATTGACCGTAGTCATGGTTTCACAGGTGTACACTTATCTCTAAATTCAAGCTGTATTTGTTAAATATGTACAGCTTTTGTATGTTAATCATATCTCAATAAATTTATTTTTAAAATGGATACAATTATTGGAAGATTTTAACATATATTTGGATAACTTGGCTATGTCAATCTTTTTTTACAACTGTAGTCTTATCAAATCTAGATAGAGATCTAGTATATCTGATGAAATTGGATTTCTGAAGTGAATGTGCTGTATCTAAAACACACTATATTTTAAAGTTCAGTATGCAGACAAGCATACAACATATCTTTTTCATCCTTCTGATGTAAATTACATTTTGAACTGAAAATATTTTGTATTTCTTGGGTTGTAATATAAAATGAAAGACACACAAAAAA
>NW_007788494.1:0-2308 GCF_000696425.1 Galeopterus variegatus
CTTTCATCTGCAGTGTCCTTAGTGGCAGTAGGATTATCTCATGGCTGTAGCAGTGATGTTGGTGGCTGCAACTGTTTTCCTTGCGTCTGCAGTGTCCTGGGCAGCAGCAGTGTGGAAATGTTGGTGGTGGTTGCAGCCACCTCTCTCACAACTGTGGAGTCTACAGCTGCAGTGATGGACCATCTGCAGGACTGATGCTCTGTGATGAATGACAGTTCTGGGACCAGATGATGGCTCTGGCAACTGATGTGGCCACAGTGGTGGTGGGCCCATTTCAATCTTCTTCTGTGGGAGGAACATGTGCTGGGAATCTCTAGTCCACCATCTTCCCAGAAGCCTCTATTGGATTTCAGACAATGTGAATGTTACAATGTTGGATTCTGGACATCTTTGTCTCCCTGTAAATATTTCAGAGCTTTGTTCTGGGATGTGGTTAAGTTATTTTAAAACAGTTTGACACTTTTAAGCCTTCCTTTTAAACGTTGTTAATAAGACCATAGCAGCATTTAACCTGCAAATTAACCTCAGGCAAATTTCTCCTGAATACTTTCTCCAAGACTCCATGAAAGCTGAGATTTGTACTCTTCCTGGAGGGAACAAAAACTATCCCTGTCCCTGTGAGGACTCCTAGTATTGTCTCTTGTTATTCTTTTAGTGGTTCTTTCCCATTTCTGGTAGTTTACTCAGACATGCGTGCTGATTACTATTCAGCTGAATACTCTAGGAGAACCCTCTGCATGTTTCTGGGGTTCTCTCGCTGTGCAGGTCTATTCTCTGGAGTATTTTGCCTTGCATGCACTAGCACCTTGGCTTTCCAAGATGCCAAGTTCCTTCTCAATTCTTGGAGATGATTAGGCTTTTCCTGGGTGTTCTCTCTCTGCACCACATCCTTGAAACTTTTCCCCAGGAGCAAGCTGACACTCACAGATCTCACCTCATTTGTTTTCCATCACTCAGAGATTACTTGCCTTCACTGTCTGATAGCCCAAATCTGAAAAAGCATTGTTCATATCTTTTGCCGGTTTTTTGTTGTTTTTGTTACAGCTGAGAGGGTAGATCTTGTACCTCATACTCCGTTCCGGCCTATTTACACAAATTCTAAATGTATCTATAGTCAATCCTCATTATTCCTGGATTCTGCATTTGTGAATTCACCTATGTGCTCATATGTACTTTTAACCCTAAAGTCAATACCTGTGACATTCACAGACATGCACAGAGTGGTGAAAACATTGACTCACCCAATGCACAGGTGCCTAGCTGAGGTTCAACAAGGTTGACCTTGTGCCTTCCTGTTTCAGCTCTGTAAACAGTCTTTTTCACCATCTCTTTAATGCCATGTTTTTCACATTTTTATGTTTGTTGCTGATTTTGATGTTTAAAATGTCCCCCAAGCATAGTACTGAAGGGCCATCCAGTGTTCCTAAGCACAAGAAAGCTGTGATGTGCCTTTTGGAGAGAAACATGTTATATAAGCTATCTTGAGGTATGAGTTATAGTGCTGTTGGCTGTGAGTTACATGTTAATGAATCAATAATATATATTAGATAAGGTGTCTTTACACAGAGAAACACACATAAAAACAGGTTATTTATCAATTGTTGGACAAAAGTATTGTGACCAGAAGCTCACAGGAACTTAATCCTATATTTCTCCTAGAAGCAATGTTTCAGTGTTTGCTCATTTAGTGTTCTTGGTGAGTTTATAGAATATAACTACCAGGCATGATCAGAATAGACTCGATTTTAGCTCTTATGTAAAGTAAATCAATATCCATGCTCTAACAGAGGATTCCCATGCTATCTTCAGTCTGGGAAGGGAAGTAATAGTCCATGCTACATAGATGTAGTTGTGTTAGTGGCAAGGAGTTGGAAATGTTAATAAGTAGCTGAAAAGAAGAATAGGTCTAAAGGACATTCAGAATTATGAATTTACTGCCAGCATTGTTGTTTCCAGCTACATAGATGTAGTTGTGTTAGTGGCAAGGAGTTAGAAATGTTAATAAGTAGCTGGAAAGAAGAATAGGTCTAAAGGACATTCAGAATTATGAATTTACTGCCAGCATTGTTGTTTCCCCAAACAAAAATGATCTTGTCAACTAGAGAAAAGAAGTGATTCTCATAGGCTTTTTTCACAGGTTCTATTGCCTGAAACACATAATGCTTTATAGTTTATCAGTTTCATAAACATTCACTCCACACCTATGATGTGCCTGGGCTCAGATCTGAGATTAGGAATTACGAAGAATGAGTCTTCACTCTCCACAGAATCACATTCAGATGGAAGAGAACATGTGGACAGTATGAGT
>NW_007788495.1:0-429 GCF_000696425.1 Galeopterus variegatus
GGTCACAGAGATGGTGACAAGGGAGAATACAGTTACTGCAGGACAGAGGACACAGTGGAGATCTCACAAATTCTAGCTGCCATGAGGTCCCAGGCAAAATCTCCAGCTATGGGGCCAATCCCATGGTGCACTCGGGAGAGTGCGGTGCTGGGAGCACAGCGGCGCTCCTGCTGTGGGTTTGGATCCTATAAAGGAATGGCTGGTGCGCTCACTGGCTGAGCGCGGTGTGGGCGACACCACACCAAGAGTTGCGATCCCCTTACTGGTCACGAGAAAGACAAAAAAAAAAAATCTCCAGCTATGTTCTTTTTTTTTTTTTTTTCCTTTTTGTTTTTTTTTCGTGTCCGGCAATGGATCGCAACCCTCAGTGTCGCGCCCGTACCGGACTGGGACCGGCAACAGGATCGCAACCCTCGGTGTCGCGCCCGC
>NW_007788495.1:1429-2308 GCF_000696425.1 Galeopterus variegatus
AGCGGGAACCGGTCTGTATGTGGGATCCGAACCCTCAGCGGGAGCGACGCCGCGCTCCCAAGCGGCGCACTGTAGCAGTGCGCCACCGGGCCGGCCCCCAGCTATGTTCTTAAAACTAGTCACACTTACAGGCAAGCCAGGGCAATGCAATGATGAGAGGGCTACAGGAATCCCCAGATCCTGAACCTCAAATTCTTTTCCCACCATGCTGGAAACTTCAATTAGAAATTTACTCCTCTGTCTGTTATAGTCTCCTTGATCCTCCTGCAGAAGGAGGTACAAGAAGAGTCTAGGATTTAAAGAGTCACAGGAGTTTCAGAGAGACACCAAGTAGAGATATGTAGGGTGCCCAAAATACCCTTCATTTAATTGTGTGATGCGTATGTCTAAGCATGGCACATGGCATCAAACATTTAGCAAGAAGAGAGCCAGATTGGCTTGCAAATGGTATCATTACCTTCCACATACATTCCCAGGCTCAACAGTGTTTGGCATGTGACTGATTCTTAGTAAGTAGTGGTTGGAGTAAATGAAGAATGGATGGATGCATAGACGGATCAATGAATGAATAGATGTGGGACAACTGGGTCTTCCTTTGGCAAAAATTTTAGAGAGTATGTGTGGAACTGTCTCTACTATTTTTTCTGCTTTTTTCTACCATAGCTTTCCTGTACCTTATTCCTTCAGGACCCTGATCATGGAAGGGTGCTATATAATCTCTGTCCCTCAATTCCCAACAATGAGCTTGCTGATTTTAGACTTTTTTTCACATAGGCATATCTGTTTATTTCAAAGCTACTTACCTTTAAAAAAAAAAATGAAATAACTTATTCATAAGGCACACTGAAAGCCAAATAAATAAAATAAACAGGGACCAGG
>NW_007788496.1:0-2308 GCF_000696425.1 Galeopterus variegatus
GGTCCTTTCAGAGATACGTTTTGTCTTCAAATTCACAGAGATTCTGAGGGTTTATGCCCAGTCTGTGGATGGAACATTCAATTGAGTCATAAATTATAATAACCCTTTCCCTCCTACTTAACTATAAAACAGTCTGAGTTGACTTAAACTGAAAAGTGTGGATCTCATGGATGTTTATTGAACTTCCAAGGTTGAATGAGTTCATAAACTGTTTTAAACTTTATTAGAGAAAGGTACAACCAGAGATATCATAGCTATTTTTTCTCATTATTAAATAATGGAAATCTGTATAGATAATTAATAGAAATAAAAAATTTTAAATGCATGGTATTATAATCTTTATTAATTGGGAAATTCATATGGATCACATCTAACACTACACAAAGTTTGATGTCTAGTTACAAACTCACCTGAGACACATCCTATAGAAAATCAACCACACAAATATTAGAAGTGAATATAAATGATAACAGGCATGAAATTACCAAGGAAGTAAGAATAAAAAATATATATACACTTGCAGCTGCATTTGGCATATATTAGAGTTTTAGGATGCTGGAGAAAATTTGACCCTTTGATAAAGCAGGGAAATGTGCAAAATGATCACTGGTCTTAGGATGCACAGACTGGCTGAATGTCTTGGGGCAAGTCACCTGCCCTCTGTGAGCTCAGTGTTTATCTGTGTAAAGCAGAAATGAAAATGTTCGCCTTGCCTCTTTGCTCTTTACAACTGTTTGAAATAAGAAAAGCATTAAGAGATTATTAAAATACGGCTTTTACTATTTTGAAAATTGTAAAGCTCTATAGAACAGAAGTATTATTATATTGAGCCTAAATCTGATTTATGCTCAACATAATAAATGATGTAAAGATGAAGTGAGTGTTCTGAATTATAAAAATGCCACAAAATATTAACTACACATAAGAAAGACGTTCTGAGGTATAGTCCTTCTAATGCCTTGGGAGGACTTGGAAGAAATAATTTGCTTTTGAAATCTGCCCTTAAAATCCTACTGCTTTTGTGGCTAAATGTTGCATAGAATGTCAAGAGCAAAAGCCAATGAGAGAAAATGGAATAAAAATTACTTCACACAATGGGATGGAAAAAAAGGAAAACATAAAAATGAGGCGATGAGGAAAATGGGACTGCCATAAATATGAATGAAAATCATCCAGAATTCAGGCTATATCTGGAGCAGGAGTAGATTAATCATTTTTTTCCATATTTATTCAATATGTTACTTAATATCTTCCTACACAGAAACACCTGAATGACTATACTTTAAGTCTTTGTACCTGCTAGTGTGGCACAGGACATAAAATATTAAAAATTTTGATCCAATCTAAAACTGTATTTGGAATTATAGTTCAGGACATATTTGAATAAAATGATCAGCACTTTGAAAGTCATTGTTTAGTGTTTTATGCTAAGTGGGAGGATTATATTGGAGAGAAAATGAAAGCAAGTGCAAGTATTTTTAGTTTAAAGGAAATAATTTTTAATATAAGTAATTAGTAAGGAATATTTAACATGGGAAAAACATCTTTTATGCGTTTGTCAAAGTGCCCCATAAACAATAGCTTGTGCATGCAGATGCAGAAACACTAACAAAAATCCCTAAGACAAAATTCATCTCAAACCGAAATCTCCCACCTTCAAGATTGGTGCTTTCCCTTCTACATTGACTGGTCATGTCCTTACTGAACTTTTTGGCTGCTATTTTTCCCAACAATTCTGTAAAATTTTTGGTGTTTTAGGAAAAGATGCTGAGGGAAAAGCCTAATAAACTATACTTTTGGGAAAGCCTCATTCCTTCAGAAATACTTATTATTTACTCTTTGTTTAGCACATTCCATGTGATAGGCATTGAAGACAAAATAAATGGCAAAATAGGTACGATCCCTGTCCTTGGAGAATTTGTGGTAGTTTTTATGCAATAGGGGCACACATAAACAAATAGATAAACATACATAACATTTGTTACAATTTGAAATGACAGCTACTTGTCTGATTATTTGTTTAAGGTTAATCCTATAAGGAAACAATCTCTATCTCTTTGTTGTACTCATCAGGCAAATCTTAGCTCATGTCAAACCCAATCATCCAGTTATTCCATATCTACACCTGAGAAACTGAATATGGCTGAAGAATATGACTGCTCCCCCTCCAGACTGCCATAATTGCAGGTGGATACTCACAGTGCCCAATAGGCCAAGCTATGCTACCAACCTTCAGCTTTCTTACTCTACAAAATGACATTTTCATATCTTCTTCTCTCTCCTAAAATCTAAATTGGCACTCCTCCTT
>NW_007788497.1:0-2308 GCF_000696425.1 Galeopterus variegatus
GCTTTTCTTTGATAGGAGACTGCTGATTACTACTTCAATCTCATTGCTTGTTATTGATCTGTTCAGGTTTTCTATTTTTCTTGGTTCAATCAATATCTTCCTATGTGAAGTGTCTGTTAAAACTTCTTACCCACTTTTTTTTCCTTTTGAATTGTCATTCCTTTTCTTGAGTTTTATATATTCATCATATTCTGGACGCAAGTTATTTTCAAATGTATGTACTTCTCCCAATCAGGCTTGTCTTTTTACTTTCTTAATGATGTTTTATGATAAACAGAAGTTCTTAATTTTAATGCCATCTAATTTTTTTTCCTTTGTGGAGAGCACTTTCTTGTGCCCTATTCCAAAATTTTTTGCCTCTTAGCACTATCTGATGAAAAGGATTATTGGTTTATGTACAATTCATCTGGATTTAGTTATCATTGAAGTAAAGCAGGGTCAAGTTTTGGTGTATTTCTGTACAGATACCTAAGCAAATAAGCACTCTCTATTGAGCACCAACTCTGCAGTATTACGTCATCTTTGTCATAAATCAAGTGATCACATATGAGCTTGGTCTGTTTCTGAACTCTAATCTATTTCATTTGTCAATTGTCTATATTCATGCCGATACCACACTACCTTCATTACTGTAATTTATAATCTTGATATCTGGCAGGCATATTTTCTAATTTTGTTGTTTTTCATTAAGATTATTTTAAGCATTCTGTCATTTGCAATCCCATATACATTTTCATAATCCATTTTCAATTTCTACAGAAAACACTTAGTGGGAAATGGATTGATATTTTATTAATCTACAGGTCAATTTGGGCAAATTGACATCTTCATGTTTCTATTTTTTCTTTTTAATGTGGTGAACTTCATTAACTGATTTTCAAATGTTAAATCAAACTTGCATTTTTGGAATTAATCTCACTTGATTGTGATGTGTTATCTTCTTAACATAACACTGAATTCAATTTGCAAATATTTTGTCTGTTCATAAGAGAAATTGGCCTGTAATTTTTGATAATAAAATTGATTTTTCATAACAGAGTTACACTGACCATTACAAAAACAAAAATACACATACAAATGAACAAATTCATCTCTTTCTGCAATTATGTTTAATGAGAATATAGATACTAAAAATAACATGGGTGTAATAAAGTCATAATTTTAATTTGTAATAAAAAGAAAAGTCTCAGCAAACTAGAAATGGAAAGGAACTTTCTTTATCTGATAAAAGATATCTATAAGAAGCTCATGCCCAATATTATGCTTAATGATCAAATATTGAAAGCTTTCCCAAAGAGATCAAGAAAGAAATAGAGACACTCAGTAGCACTACCTTTTTCAATACTGTGCTGTAACTCCTACCAGTGCAATAAGGCAAGAAAAGAAATAAAAGTTATCAAGATTTGGAAGAACATAAAAACTGTTATACACAGACAACATTATTGTGGCAAAGAAAATTCAAAATAATTTGCAAATAAAAAGTTAGAATTAATAAATAAATTTAACAAGTTTACTGTTAACGAGTTTAACATAAAATTAATAATGCCCCCATATTGAAGTGGTAAATAACTGGAAAATTAAATTTAAAAAGACACATTTTGCAATAATATAAAATCAGAAAATACTTAAGAATAAGTGCAGCACAAAATTAATGTTATCACATGGAAGTTCAGATCTCCAGGAAGAAATAAATAGCACTGGATGTGGTAAATATTAAGATAATTATAGAAAATATTTTTCCTTTATTTTCTTAAACTTACTAAAATTTAATCAACTATTTAAATTTTTAAAATGTATTTTTGTGTAATAACACATAGAAATGAAATACTTGGGATAATAGAATAAAAGACAGGCTAGAATCTAAATGGAATTATATTGCTGTAGGTTCTTACAGTGTGTATAGAATATATAATATTAATTCAAGGTAGACTGTGAAAAGTTAATGATACTTATTATAATCCTGAGAGCAACTACTAAAAACTAATAGAAAGAGGTAGTTAAATAATCAATAGAAAAAATAGACAAAAATAACTAAAATGTGTCTTTGAAATAAGGAACAAAGCATAGAAAGGACAAATAGCAAATAAACAAAAAGATGATAGACTTAAGTTCAACTCTATTGATAATTAAATTAAATGTAAATGAATTAAGCACTCCTATAAAAAGACAGAGATTTTCAGATTAGATGAAAAGCAAGATCTATCTCCCTGTTGCTTACAAAAAGACACCTTAAGTTTTTAAACTTAAAGTTAAAAGTCAAATGATAGAAAAAAGATATACTGTGCAAAGAGTAAGCATAAGAAAGCTC
>NW_007788498.1:0-414 GCF_000696425.1 Galeopterus variegatus
TTCAGATTTTCTGTGTCTTCATGGCTCAGTTTTGGTAGCTTGTGTGTGTCCAGAAATTTATTCATTTCCTCGAGATTTTCAAATCTGTTGGCATATAGTTGTTTATAGTAGTCTCAAATGATTCCTTGTATTTCAGATTTATCAGTTGTAATATCACCTTTTTCATTTCTAATTTTTGTTATTTGGATCATCTCTCTTCTTTTTTTAGTTAGCCATGCTATTGGTTTGTCAATTTTATGTATCTTTCCAAAAAACCAACTTTTTGATTCATTGATCTTTTGTATCATTTTTTGGGTTTCAATTTCATTCAGTTCTGCTCTGATCTTAATGATTTCTTTTTGTCTGCTAACTTTGGGTTTGGATTGTTCTTGTTTTTCTAGTTCTTTAAGGTAAAGTGTTACGTTGTTCACTTGC
>NW_007788498.1:1340-2308 GCF_000696425.1 Galeopterus variegatus
CCATCTTTCCATTCTTCACAGTAAGCATTTAATGTGAAAGATTTTCCCCTTAGTACTGCTTTTGCAGTATCCCACAGGTTTTGGTATGCTGTATCATTGTTTTCATTAGTTTCAATAAACTTTTTTATTTCCTTTTTTTTTTTTTTTTAAAGATGACCGGTAAGGGGATCTCAACCCTTGGCTTGGTGTTGTCAGCACCACGCTCAGCCAGTGAGCAAACCGGCCATCCCTATATAGGATCCGAACCCGTGGCCTTGGTGTTATCAGCACCGCACTCTACCAAGTGAGCCACGGGCCAGCCTTGATTTCCTATTTGATTTCTTCTTGGACCCATATGTCATTATTAGAATGCTGTTTAATTTCCATGTGTTTGTATAGTTTCCAGAATTTTGTTTGTTATTGATATCTAATTTTAATCCATTGTGATTTGAAAAAATACATGGAATAATTCCAATTTTTTTATTTTAATCCATTGTGCTCTGAAAAAATACATGGGGTAATTCCAATTTTTTTGAATTTGTCGAGACTTGATTTGTGACCTAACATGTGATCTATCCTGGAGAATGATCCATGTGGTGATGAGAAGAATGAATATTCTGAGGTTGTTGGATGGAATGTTCTGTAGATATCTGCCAAGTCCAATTGGTCTAGAGTGTTGTTTAGATCTTGTGTTTCTCTGCTGATTCTTTGCCTAGATGATCTGTCCAATATTAATAGTGGGGTGTTCAGGTCCCTGCTATTATGGTATTAGTGTCTATTTCCTTATTAGTCTCTATTTCAGTCTAATAGAGTTTGCTTTATAAATCTGGCTGCTCCAACATTGGGTGTATATATATTTATGATTGTTATGTCTTCTTTATGGATCAATCCTTTTATCATTATGAAGTGGCCCTCATTATCTCTTTTCATGGTTTTTAGTTTAAAGTCTATTTTATTAGATATAAGAATAGCTACTCCAGCTCATTTTT
>NW_007788499.1:0-2308 GCF_000696425.1 Galeopterus variegatus
CCATTTCTTTATTTTTCTTTTAGTTGCCTGTGCTTTGGGGGACCTATTCATGAAGTCTGTATCCACTGCTACTTGCTGAAGTGTTTCCCCTATGTTTTCTTTAAGGAGTTTTATTGTTTCAAGATATATATTTAATTCTTTAATCCATATTGAGTTGATATTGGTATATGGTAAAAGGTACAGGTCTAGTTTCATCCTCCTACATATGAATATCCAGTTTTCCCAGCACCATTTGCTGAAGAGGCAGTCTCTTCCACAGTGTGTAGACTCGGTGCCTTTATCAAAGATCAGATGGCTGTAGGTGTGTGGGTTGATTTCTGGATTCTCTATTCTATTTCATTGATCTATGGGTCTGTTTTTATGCCAGTACCATGCTGTTTTTGTTATTATAGCTTTGTAGTATAAAGTCAGGTAATGTTATGCCACCAGCTTTATTTTTTTTGCTCAGGATTGCTTTGGCTGTTCATGGTCTTTTGTTATTCTATATAAATGTCAGGGTAGTTTTTTCCATTTCTGAGAACAATGTCATTGATGGTGTTTGCATTGAATTTGTAGATCACTTTAGGTTATATGGACATTTTTCCGAAGAAAATATACAAACTGCCAATAAGCACATGAAAAGATGCTCAACATAATTAGTCTTTAGGGAAATTCAAATTAAAACCACAGTAAAATATTACTTTGCGCCTACTAGGATGATTATAAAAAAAACAGAAAGTAACAAGTGTTGGTGAGGATGTGGAGAAATTAGAACCCTGTACATTGCTGATTTGAGGTGCAGCTGCTGTAAAAAACAGTTTGGCTTTGTTTCAAGAAGTTAAACATAGAATTACCTGTTGTTTGGGCAATTGTAATCCTTGGTATTTACCCCAAGGAGCTGAAAACAGGAACTCAAACAGATGCTTATATACCAATGTCTATAGCAGAATCATTCACAATAGGTAAAAGATGGAAACAGCTCAAGTATCCAACAACAGAGGAATGGATTAATAAAATGTGGTATATACATATGTTAGAATATTATTCAGCCATAGGAATGAATGAAGTTCTGATACACGCTACAACACGGATGAACCTTGAAGGCATTATAAAAGTGAAAGAGGCCAGACACAAAAGTAAAAATTTTGTATAATTCCACTTTTATGAAATATCTAGAATAGGCAGATTTGTAGAGACAAAAAGTAGGTTGTTGGTTGGGGGGGGATAGGGGATGAGGAGTTACAAAGTTTCTTTTTGGGGTAATGAAGGGGTTTTGGAAATGGATAGTGGTGATGGCTGCACAACATTTTGAATGCACTTAATGCCACAGAATTGTACACTTAAAAATGGTTAAAATGGCAAATTTTATGTTATGTATATTTTACCACAATAATAATAGTAATAATAAAGGAACAGAGAAGCAATGCTCTCACCTGCAGTCACTGTAGTAGGCTGACTAATGGTCCCTTCTCCCCCAACATGTCCACACCCTAATCCCTGGTGTTATGCCTGTATATGTAATAGTATCTGGCAAAAGGGACTTTGTGGATGGCATTAAGGTTAGGGATTTTAATATAAAGAGATTATCCTGGATTACCTGGGCAGACCTGATGTAAGCAGAAGGAGGCCTTAAAGGTGGAAGAAGTGAACAGAAGAGTATCAGAGGGTCTCACCTCACCCACCATTGCTGGCTTTGAAGACAGAGGAAGGGCGCCATAAACCAAGAAATTCAGGAGTCCTGTAGAAGCTGGGAACAGCCCTCAGCTGACAGCCAGCACGGAAATAGAACCTCAGTCCTACTACTGCAAGGAACTGAATTCTGCCAACAATGTAAATGAACAAAGAAACAGATTCTCCTTTAGAGCCTGCAGAAAGCCTTGATTTTAGTCTGGTGAGACCTGTATTGGACTAATGGAACAGTAAAATAATATATTTGTGTTTTTTAAAAAATAGGAAAGAAATAGAGATGCTGTGGAAGCTTTTTACTATGTGATTGGAAGACAGCCAGGGCCCAGCTGTCCAATGTTGAGAGTGGGGTGTTCATGTCCCCACTATTATGGTGTTAGCATTTATCTCATTCTTTAGATCTAATAGTGTTTACCTTATAAATCTGTCTGTTCCAACATTGGGTGCATATATACTTATGATTGTTATGTCTTCTTGATGTATAGATCCTTTTATCATTGTATAGTGGCGTTCTTTATCTCTTCTTATGGTTTTTGCTTTAAAGTCCATTTTATCTAATATAAGAATAGCTACTCCAGCCCGTTTTTCATTTCTATTTGCATGGTATATCTTTTTCCATCCTTTTACTCTTATGTACATGTGT
>NW_007788500.1:0-2307 GCF_000696425.1 Galeopterus variegatus
TTTAGCCTTTAGTATCTTTTTCACATAAAAAATTTTACATCTTTATACCACTCAAATGACAAACTCCCCATTCCATATTTTTTCTCTTTCACAACCTGGTCTGATTTTGTTATTTCAGCATCTATTCTTTATTATTATTCTAATTTTAGTTATTGAAGTTTACAATTAGTTCTACCTATTTCTTTCGCAATTCTGTGGAAAGACATTGAGTCATAAGACTCAATGACTAGTATTTTATACTAAAAAAGTTACTCATACGTAGTTCAAAGTGGAGGCAGTTAAACTTTTAAAAGGTGAAGGTGAGAATAGTGGCTTTGGGATATGTGGTTTACTAATTAAGTGCTATAGATAATTTTTCTAACCATTAGTAGAAATATGTCCATTAATGGTCTCCAATAAAATAGCTTAATTCGGTTTCTACATTCACCTAGAGCAAATGTAGATCCATGGTCATTTAATTTAAGACTTCTAAATTGGAGGATCTTTTTGAATGGCTCAAGGAAGACTTCTGTTTCTGATAAGATCAATAAGCAGAGATGGCAATAAAAGAAATGAGGTATTTAGAGATAAAACAAAGTGAATAATTGAACATTAGCCATTGAAATTAGCATGCATTCCTCTCTAGACTGTGAAGTGAAAGAGTCTCCATTCATAAACCATCTTGATGGCTCAAGTCCAAAATGGATTTTTAAGCATAAATAATCTAGATTGATTTATAATGCATTAGGAAATTTCCAACACTATTTTAAATATTTTTTAACATGGTTTCATACCACACCTTTATTTCTTTCATACTGAAGCAGTAACAGGAGTGACAAAATCTCTTAACACAATTTATTCTAAAAATCATTAACATGAGACAAATGAAGTATTATCTGGAACACAGACAAACCAAGGTTAAACAGGGGGGAATTTTAGTTCCGTTTTGATTATTCGTGATTAGGACACATCCTGGTGATGGAAAGCTTTGTAATTAAACCATTGTTTTTTCCTTCAATTGACTCTGATTTTCACATCTACTAATATTCATGTCAATGGCATTAAATACAAAACCCAGGTTCAAATAATTTTCGGTAAATGGGGCATGCTCTTACCATAATGATAATTGGTATTTTGGGCTCTAAAAACACCTAATTATTTCTTCATTGACTTTGGCTTCTCTCACCTCACATTGATTCTTACCATGATTTTCATTTTTCTAGGTTGCAGACTTAGTGACTTAAGTAAGGGGTAGGTCATGGAGGTTTTGTTATTGTTGTTTTATTTATTTTGTGTTTTGTTTTTAATAGTGAGATTGTTGAATATGCCTAGCCAATTACCTAGTATTATTCTTGCTATCCTACTAGAAACTTCTCAAATATTATAATTTTTGTAAAATAATTATTGAATTTTAGCTAGGCAAAAATATTATGCAATGGTGCACATTAATATATTTGGTTATTTTTCTCACTGACTGTTTTACAGTAAGTGATTTTCCCTACTAAAAAAATAGGAATTAATACCACCAATAGATACCTACTTATATGATCATTTTTGATCACTGTTCCAGTGTCATTGCATGACTGACATAAAGTGAATCTGTTTCAGTCTTATGACTAAGGTCTTGCCAATAAGATTTTTCTGACATTCTGATAGATTACGGCACATCAACTTCTCTATTGAAAAGCCAATGTGGGGCTGACCCCGTGGCTCACTAGGGAGAGTGTGGCGCTGGGAGCGCAGTGGCGCTGGGGGCTCAGAGGCCGTGGGTTCGGATCCTATATAGGGATGGCTGGTGCGCTCACTGGCTGAGCGCGGTGTGGACAACACCAAGCCAAGGGTTGCGATCCCCTTACCGGTCACACACACACAAAAAAATCCAATGTGCTTACTAAATAAGAGAAATAAATTAGTTAATTATAAAAATGAAATAGAAACCATCCCATCTACATGAGTCTATGCAGGTAAGAATGACATGGCATAAAGAATAATTATGCACGTTATTTGATAAATATAAAATACTGATATATATATAATTCAGGTGTCATATGTCTGTCCATTCATTGTTTGTACACATAGCTATGAGTGTTAAGTCTTGCTTCTAACTTCTCCAAGTAATAAAGAATAAGTGAAATAATGGGAAATACAAGAGTAAGTAGACGCCTTCACAGACTCAGATGTTCCTGGACCAGGAAGATGTGAACATTATTTCCGTAGAGTTATCTAGCAATTTTCACACGGCTGTTTAAAATTAAAAGCCTAGAGTTAAAAAAAAAATGTTAAAATATAACAGAATACCACCTGCTTCTTGATGAGTTCACCAGGAAA
>NW_007788501.1:0-2307 GCF_000696425.1 Galeopterus variegatus
GCCTGTGATCCAGATGAGAGAACACCCAAGAGAACACCTGTGTCAGGCTCTGGACAGAGTATAATGAGCCAATATACCTGAGTGACTGGGGGAAAGAGCCCTGGGATGTAGTCCCAGGCTTCATTTCTTACCTTGCAAGGTTGTTAGAGATGATGTTCAAGAAAAACTTACTCTGACACATGATAAAATGAAAATGAAGACTTTATTTAAAACTATTGCAATAGGTGTCAAGACTATTGCAATAGGGGAGAGAGATCTGGCTCAACTGTGAATATAGCAAAGATAGCTGGGAGTTTATAGCCACAAGTAAAGTGAGGAGATCAATGGGTGAAAAATTACTGAGAAGACATCAAAGGTAGGGGGATTCTTGCTAAATTGATTTAAGAGGATTCTTGTTGAAGGCAGGCCAAGAATTTAGACATCAAAGGTGGGAGATGAATAACTTCACCAGATATCAAGGGTGATCAGATATCAAGAGTAAGGGATCAGGTATCAGGGTTGGGGGATTCTTGCTAAAACTGGGCTATGCAGGCCTGGCAAGGACAGGGCAGGTTCCAAGGTTGAGGTCTAGTTGAGAAGAGAGCTCAGGGGAACCTGATGAAAGTTTGGTCACAGAGAGAGTCTTTGTCAGTGAAAAGTAACTCACCTGTCTTAGTTTAGGCTGCTGTAACAGAATACCATAGACTGGGGGTCTTAAACAACAGAAATTTATTTCTCATAGTTCTGGAATCTGGGAATTCCAAAGTCAAGATGCTGGCAGATCGAGTGTCTGGGAGGGCTGGCATCCTGGTTTGCAAACGGCCACCTTCTCCTCATGTCCTCACATGGGGAAGAACAGAGCAAGCTGGCTCTCTAGCCTCTTCTTTCAAGGGCACTAATCTCAATCATGAGGGCTTCACCCTCATGACCTCATTACCTCCCAAAAGCCTCATCTTCTAATACCATAACAATGGGGATTAGATTTCAACATATGAATTTTGCCAGGACACAAACATTCGGTCCATAGCACTGGACTGAACATCTATGGAACAAGGGAGTTTCTCTAGGATGGCTTTCTCTGATATTATAACTAAACTCCTAATTCAGTGAACCCTCCTTGGTGTCGCTGAGGCTGAGTTCCAGGTAGCCTGCTTTGGCCTACGTCAACATTTCACCACCAGCAGCGTATTCCCCACACTCCCCTGCCAGCAGAGACCCCTGGAAGCAGGTTGGCTTTGCAGCAGTCCCTGCTGTCTTTTGGTTGGTGTCCACGCTGGCTGCAGAGTGGAGTGTAACTCACTCACACCCTCTTTTCTCAGTTTCTCCCAAAGAAGTATTCCCTACTCTTTTTTTTTTTTTTTCTGTCTTTTGTCTTTTTCCGTGTCCGGCAACGGATCGCAACCCTCAGTGTTGCCCCCGTACCGGACTGGGGACCGGCAACGGGATTGCAACCCTCGGTGTTGCTCCCACGCCTTGCTCAGCCAGTGAGCGGGAACCGGTCTGTATGTGGGATCCGAACCCTCGGGCGGGAGCGCCGCCGCGCTTCCCAAGCGGCGCACTATCCAGTGCACCACCGGGCCGGCCCCAATTCCCTACTCTTTTAAAAAAGATTTCGTATTGCTTATCTGTTTGCATAAAAAAATCAAATGAAAATGAAAATATTCTTGTGTTTCTGCTCCTCATAGTTCTATAGGACTTTCTAACTGAGATGATAACTTCACGTCCTTGCCTATATTCCTGAGGAAGACATCACGAATTTCCTCACCTTTTAGATTTGACTTTAGACAAGGCCACATTGACCCCTATATTCCTCTACAATGACCCCCTTTCCAAAATTTTATTTTAATGAGCCAGTCCAGAGAAAAACAGAGGTTCTCCTTCTTAATTTGATTCTTCAGGACTATGGAAACTTTCAGATTGTGACCACCTCCCCACCCCCATGTCACTGAGTCTTTTCTTCCTTTCCTACATACTGTGTTCATAGTCTTTCTGAGGTCAGGTTCATTTTAATCTTTCTCTTGGCTTATATGCCACTCAGCACACAAAAAAAGTGAAATAGTTTCACCAGTTGTTAAATGCTCATATGCCTTCAAAGATCAGGCAGTTAAAATAACTAAAGTTACGGTTGGTAATCAAGAAACAGATAGGAAGCAATAAAATGGAATATGTTTTAAGAAGCTCTCAACATCCAGGTCAGTACCAACCTAGTTCTAAGGTCCATGAAGAGAGTCACAATGTCTCTTCTGCCTGTCATTATATCCTCCCAATGCCTAGTCCATTATCTGACCAATTGTAGGAACTCAATAAATATTTGTTAAACAAAAAATA
>NW_007788502.1:0-2307 GCF_000696425.1 Galeopterus variegatus
CATTCTGTAGGTTGTATTTTCACTCTATTAATCATTTCTTTTGCTGTGCAGAAGCTTTTTAATTTGATATTATCCCATTTTTTTATGTTTTCTTTTGTTGCTTGTATTTTGGGGGTCTTATTCACGAAGTCTTTGCCCAGTCATATATCCTGAAATGTTTCCCCTATGTTTTCTTGCAGGACTTTTATAGTTTCAGGTCTTATATTTAAGTCTTTAATCCACTTTGAGCTGATTGTGGCAGTCTTCCAACAAAGAAAAGCCCAGGACTAGATGGCTTTACTGCTGAATTCTACCAAATCTTTAAAGAGAAATTAATACCAGTTCTCTTCAAACTATTCCAAAAAATTGAAATAGAGGCCATTCTCCCACACTCATTCTATGAGGCCAGCATCACCCTGATACCAAAACCAGGCAAAGATGCAACAAAAAAGAAAACTACAGGCCAATATCTTTGATGAACATAGAGGCAAAAAATCTTCAACAAAATAATAGCAATCAGAATACAGCAACACAACAAAAAAATTATACACCATGATCAAGTGGGATTCATCCCAGGGATTCAGGGATGGTTAAACATATGCAAGATACATGTGATACACCACATCAACAAAATCAAGAACAAAACCATATGATTATCTCAATAGATGGAGAAAAAGCATTTGACAAAATCCAACATCCCTTCATGATAAAGATTCTCAGCAAATTAGGTACAGAAGGAAAGTATCGCAACACAAGAAAGGCCATGTATAACAAACCCACTGCCAATATAATCCTGAATGGGGAAAAGCTTTAAGGATGGGAATAAGACAAGGATGCCTACTCTTACCACTCCTTTTAAACATAGAATTGGAAGTGCTAGCCAGTGCAACCAGGCAAGAGAAAGAAATAAAGGGCATCCAGATTGGAAAAGACAAAGTCAAACTGTCACTAGCCAGTGCAATCAGGCAAGAGAAAGAAATAAAGGGCATCCAGATCGGAAAAGACAAAGTCAAACTGTCCCTGATTGCAGATGACATGATCCTATATAATCTAAAGACTCTACCAAAAATCTCTTAGAGATGATAAATGATTTCAGTAAAATTGCAGGATATGAAATCAACACGCAAAAATCAGTAGCCTTTTCATACTCCAATAACTAGCAGAAAAAGAAATCAAGAAAGCAAACCTATTTACAGTAGTCATCCCCAAAATGAAATACCTAGGAATAAATTTAACCAAAGAGATGAAAGATCTCTACAGTAAGAAGTACAAATTATTGTTGAAAGAAGTTAAAGAGGACACAAAAAGAAGGAAAGATATTCCATGCTCTTGGAATGGAAAAATTAACATTGTGAAAATGTCCATACTACCCAAAGCAATCTACAGGTTCAATGCAATCTCATCAAAATACCAATGACTTTCCTCACAGAAATAGAAAAAACAATCCTAACATTCATATGGAACAACAAAAAATCTCAAATAGCCAAAACAATCCTGAGCAAAAAATAAATAAATAAATAAAGCCAGAGGCATGACACTCCCTGACTTTGAACTATACTACAAAGCTCTAGGACAGCATGGTACTGGCATGAAAACAGACACTCAGACCAATGGAACAGAATAGAGAACCCAGAAATCAACCCACATACTTACAGCCAACTGATCTTTGACACAGGCAACAAGAACATACATTGGGGAAAAGACTGCCTCTTCAATACATAGTGCTGGGAAAACTGGACATCCATATGTAGAAAAATGAAACTAGACCCATACCTCTCATATATACCATTCATTCCTTTTCCAGCTGAGTTACACTCCCTCTTTGGTCTCCTGTAACTTAAATATTGAGATACAAGGTTCTTTTTCATGGCAATGGGAAAAACAACAACATATATTGGTCGCTGATTCAGGGGATGTACTACATACGTTACACTCCCTCTTTGGTCTCCTGTAACTTAAATATTGAGATACAAGGTTAATCACTATGAACATATCTTATGTTAGATAGTAGAATAGTAGATGAAAACTTGGCTACATACCTATCAATCAATCTATCCATCTAACTATCCAGCAGCCTCAACTTCCAGTTTAATGGAAGTTTGTTGTATCCCCCATTGGCAGCTTTACTACCATGGTAACTAAGAACTCTAAACCAGAAAAGCCCAAAAGCTAAAGGGATGGGAAGCAAAAATTTCACTAAGGGCCACTATAGGCAATTGTGAGAGGACACACTCCCATACCCATCCCTTGATTCTCAAACCTGAAAATCATGGCAATGGGAAAAACAACAACATATATTGGTCGCTGATTCAGGGGATGTACTACATA
>NW_007788503.1:0-2307 GCF_000696425.1 Galeopterus variegatus
ATATGTACCATAAATATGTTTCAATAAAAAAATTAATAATATAAAAGATAATTTAAAGCTAAAGTTATACCTAAATGTTACATACACACAATTCATATTCCCCAGTCTTACTGAGATGTAATTGATGAACAAAAATTGTATATATTTAATGTTTACAGCATGATGTTTTGATATACTTATACACTGTGAAAGATTACCACAATCAAGCTAATTAGCATACTCATCTAAAACTCCTAGAAGAAAACATAAGGGAAAAGTTTTATGATACTGGTCTTGGCAATGATTTTTTAGATATGATACTAAAAGCACAGACAACAAAAGCAAAAATAAGTGGGACTACATCAACTAAAAGTTTTCTGCACAGCAAAGGAAATAACCAACAAAATGAAAAGACGACCTACAAAATGGTAGAAAAGACCTGAGAACCATCTATCCCAATAGGACTACATCAACTAAAAGTTTTCTGCACAGCAAAGGAAATAATCAACAAAATGAAAAGACGACCTACAAAATGGTAGAAAAGACCTGAGAACCATCTATCCCAATGAGGGGTTAATATCCAAAATATATAAGGAACTCATACAACTCTATAGCAAAATAAAATACCCCAATTTAAAAATGGGCAAAGGACCTGAATAGACAGTTTTCTAAAGAAAACATACAAATGGCCAATAAGTATATGAAAAGGTGCTCAATATCACTAATAATCAGGGAAAAGCAAATTAGAACCACAATGAGATGTCACCTCACACCTGTTAGGATGGCTAGTATCAAAAATTTAAAAGATAACACATACAATTCTTTGTTAGAAATTTCTTTAAAGGAATTTCCATTCGTTTATTAATGTCTTCAGTCTTGGCCCTTAAGTTGCCAAACTGCTTTTGGAGAGCAAAGCCTCATGCCCTGTTTTTCCTCCTCCCCTGATGTCTAGATTTGGAAGAAGAGAACACTGAAAAGGCTGTATAAAGGAGAGCATCACTTTGATACCCTTTCGACTTCTTGTTCAATAATCTTTTATTTTATGCTTTCTCTGTATTTACATAAAGATTTAAGACACTGCTTTCCTTAAGCTCGGAATTAAAGGTTACTGTATATGAGATACATTTTTCGTTTTTTATTTCAAGACTGAAAAGGCAGATCAAGAAAGTAACATGTCAGTTAGAATGTTAGATTCAATCCTGTGTGAGGGGTTAAAGCAGCCTAAGCCACCTGCTCATCAGCTCTGCAGGTCAGGAAGGGGAAGGGGAATTTGCCTCCAGATGCTACATTACCCTGAGGCAGAGGCTCCCAATGGCTTGATGATGTGGTAGGTTCAAAAAATCACTGTTCAAGTGTTTCTTAAGGAAATATATACAAATTAGAGTCAAAATAATAATTTTCCCTACAACAAAAGAGACAGTGTTTGTATTTGAAAAAGAATTCCAAATTGGCAAATAGCAATACTTATAAACAGTTTATATCTCATAGCCTTGCAGGTGAATATAGTGCAGTCCAGGATGGCAAATGCCTAAATTGGCTATCACATACGTTTATATATTTAGGCATATTTATAAAAATGTCTAAATTGGGTCCAGACATTTAGCTAGTTGGTGTACAGAATTCAGAGTTTCAGAACATGGGAACAAAAATAAATGAGAAAGGACAACAAATACATAAATGTATCAAGGAAGTAGGGTGTTAATTGCAAATTTGTAGCAGAGACTATGAGTTGAGGAGAGATCAAAGTAGGCTGGAGAGGTCAGTTGTGGAAAGCATCGTGAACTTGAAAAGGAGATTGAAGGAAGAAGTGTGGGTGGGCTATGTCAATATAGCCAAACAGTAAACAAACAAAAACACAGGATCCTGTTTCACTCAACAAAAATTTATGGAATGTGTGCTGTGTACCCAGCACCATTCTGGCCTCTGGGGATAGACAAGATGAAGTCAGAAATTACAGACCCGTTCAATACAGCTTTAAGTTTAAGAGGGCTTAGAATCTGTATTCAAATTCTGGCTGCATTATTTTTGAGGTGTGTGGCCTTAGGAAAGTGACCTCATCATTTTAAGCTAAAGTTTCCCCATCTCTAAATCTAAAACAATGACTCCCTGGTCAGGTTGTTGTTATGAGTGTATGGGAAAATACATCTAAACTATTAAACACAGTGCCTAGTGTGTATATAGTCAATGCTCAGAAATTGATGCTGCTTTTCCTTAAATTGGAGCTTACATCTAGAAATAGAAGGAGATTTCACCAGAGTGCTTGGTTGGGAGACAACATGTGAATGGTCTTCAGTGCTGGTCTAGGAATTTGAACATATTCTATAGGTC
>NW_007788504.1:0-240 GCF_000696425.1 Galeopterus variegatus
CCCCCATTGCTTAGCAGGTGCCTTCACCTCTTGCTTCACAGATTAAGTGAAAGATAGAAAATGGGATTCCCTCAATATCCTGCATTCCATCCCCAAATTAACTACGCCTCATCCTAGTCTGTCTTTTCTCTTATTGCCATAATGGAAGGGTCTGGATTTTGCTTCTTGTGGAACTTCGTTCCATCCCTTAACCTCTCTTTCATCTTTTTTTTTTTTTTTTTTTTTTTTTTTTTTTTTTTT
>NW_007788504.1:1428-2307 GCF_000696425.1 Galeopterus variegatus
AGCGAGGGGCAGGCGCAGCGCCGAGGGTTGTGATCCCGTTGCCGGTCCCGGTCCGGTACGGGCGCGACACTGAGGGTTGCGGTCCGTTGCCGGACACGAAAAAAGACAAAAAGGAAAAAAAAAAAAGAAGAAAAAAGAGGATTCTTCCATTTGGGTGCTTCAGCATCACCACAAACTCAAGTCAAACCATTATCTTAGAAAATTTGAATCTTAAACCAAAGACCTGGCTATTCTGTGTGTAATTTTTACTGAATGGCTCTTTTTCCATTCAGTGAAAAGGCATTATTTTGTTAGGCTTGTAAGAAACCAGTGCTCTCTTTGGGACAAGATCTCAGTCGAGGCTGCCAATTTTGAATTCTGGTAACGAGACAGTGCCCAGCCACATGGAGACCCCCAGGAGCGAAACCAGGAAACCACGGAACAAACAGCAAAGATGTGTGTACCACATGCAAAGGACTGCATGGGGACAGGGTCTGTGAGCCTCATGGGAAGGTTAGCCACAGTGTGACCAGTAACTTGAGCATTATGGGCCCAACTATTCTTGCAAAGTACATGTTCATTTTTCCTTCATTTCCCTTCTTACTTTGTAAAGGTTTTTTGTGGCTTTAAGCTAACCTGTTGCTAAAAAGAAAGAGGGCTTTGGGACCATTTGGGGGCTCTGAGCTTTCATTGGAGCCAATAGGGTGGTTCAAATGGGTACCCTTGTGAGAGGAGTACAATGAAAGCAACACTCAGGGATGACAGAGGTGAGGGCCGTTGGTGGCAGCCGTCATACCTGGAGAGTTCCTGCACAGTACATAAGCCTGGAGGCTCAGCACTTTATTTTCACAGCAGAGCTGCTTACTGAGCCCCCTCCCACACTAGACACCCACTCTCCCC
>NW_007788505.1:0-2307 GCF_000696425.1 Galeopterus variegatus
TTAGACTCAGTTTTCTGATTCCACATCCATATTCTTTCTTCTGCTCTAATGAAATGTAGGAGATCAGGGAATCCTAATAAATGTTTTAGATATTTTCTTCACCAGAAATAACAAAATATATTATTTTAGTGTTCATGAACAAATTAAGAATTATGTAGATAAAATGGTCATCCTTAAATGAAGCCAATTCATTACTTTGTAATGTCTCATAAAAGATATCCTAAGACAGGCACATTTTATATTTAATATTGACCTCAACTGACATTTCCTGTTTAGCTTTATTAAAAATATCTAATTATGAAGAAAAAAAGCTGCTGGAGTTTGATTTATTCCTATTTAGCGTCTGTCCCCAACTGCAGGAGAGTTGGGCAAGCATTCCTATGCCCTGCCTGATACCTTCCCTCTTTTGATGTGATTGACTTCTGAAAGTGACAGGACAGTGCAAGACACAGTATTGGCCTGATGAATATGCTATATTGCCATTTTTCATGATAAAAGGAGGAGGTAAAACTAGATCCTTCCCCATGGGGGGATTGGAAGAGACATGTTTCAGGAATATGAATCATAGTACTTAGAGAAAGCATCTCATGTGTGACACTTGTATGGATATATCTCTGTTCTAGATCATGGCCATGAATCAATGAATCAGAAGTCACTCACCTAGAAGAAATATCCTGAAAGTTAGTTGCAATATTCTATGTAACATAACTTAAAGCTTCAAACACACTTTTCATTGAAATGTCACAAAAGGGTTAAGAATGAGATGGTATAAAACAATATTTCCAACCATTTCAACCTCATTTTTTGGCACTGTCTTCTGAACCTTGCACATTTTATTTCACTCGTATATTGAGTGACTTTTCAAGTGGTTCTGCCGTGAGCCAGTAGAATTACTAAGAGGATTCTTATTTCATAGCTATTTTTTATTGTATTTAGAAGCTGGTCTTAAGTAGAGCTAAAACTCCAGGGCCTCAATTTTAGAGTAGTAAAAATTGACATCTAAATTATGATCTAAAGAAAGTACCAGGACATAGCTTTCATTGAATGCAGGAGAAAAGAGTAAAAAATAGATAGGTCTCTGAAAATGTTGGCTATCTGACATCTTTGAGATATTTTCAAGCATATTAAATTCCAAATCTCAGCAAAGAATTTTTAAGAGACATTTGGCTTACATCTATTACTCTTAGTTAATTCCCAGTTAAAGTTCCTTAAATCCAGCATCATACGGCTCTCTCTTGTCTGGGGGAATTATGCTTGTGTGTGATTTAAGAGTCTAAAGTAGAAATTATAGGAATTGACAATGGTCAATGGAAAGACACTGTACAAAAACATAATTTATTACAACAAGAAGGGAGAGAAGGCATCTGGCATTTCTTGAGTCTGTTAAATAAAAATTATAGGAAGCCATTGTTTTGGACTAAGTTTCTGCACTAGGCTCCAACAGACAAGAGTAAAAATCAAAATGAAGTCACCCACGCTAACCTTCCACCTCACCAAAACTAAACTAAGCTGTTGTCTGACATCCCCAAGAATCAGGAGAGGTAACATCCAATTTTCCAAACAGGCCCGTTTAAACTTTCCATAGGTATGATAAAGAAATGTCTTCTCATCGATGAAGATGGCGATGGGTCTGGAGCGGCCGTGCCAGGAGACAGCGCGATCCTGAGAAGTGTGCACTGTGATACCAGAATACTAATTGCATTTCCAAGAGCAACAAAAAACGAATAATTCTTTCAACAACGATCCTACAATGACAAACAAGCAACAACAGGTTCAAGGTTTTAGGGCCGACACAAAAGAAGACTCATGAGAGCACCCAAGCCCGGCTGCGGGAACAAGCGAGCAGCCCAGACAACAAAGGCCAAGAAAGCCAGCAGAAATGGCACAGAAACGGAGTGAAACACGCCGGACTGGCCCAAATCTGCAAGCTCTGTGAGCTGTGAGTCACCCCCAGCCCAGCCCCACTTGTGGGGCGAAGCCAGACTGCTCCCCGCCTGCCCACCTGACTCCCGCCTACCACACCAGGCTAGGTGCCCAGAACAGAGCTGCCTCCATTTTATCGGGTGGGGGCAGAGACGGCCGGCTTAGTGAGGGCAGGCCAGCCATCTCTGCTTGGTGCGGCTCTGCACTGAGACGTGCCATTTGCTTACCTTGATGCGGGGAACCCTGGGGCCTGTGGACCGGCCTACAATCCCAATCTCCCCGCAGATTTCAGACAGGGCTGGTAGCGTGGGGAGCCCCCGGTTAGCATTGGGAGGGCAGGGAAGAGGAGCCTGCCCAGATCGTCTCTCCACCACACCCTGGGCG
>NW_007788506.1:0-2306 GCF_000696425.1 Galeopterus variegatus
TTACAGCAATGATCTCCAAATTTTTTAATCATGTACTTTGATCAGAAAGATGTTTTGTCCATGCAGTCTTGATCTGTGAATATTTGTACGTATATATTTTTACACAGGTGGTATAGTACTGTCCATATTACATAGCATACCCTCAAATAGAAATTAAATAGGATTAGACAAAATACATAGAAAATCTCTTGTGCCATGGTAGATGTCTGGCATTCCCCCCTACTTTGATGAAAACAGTATTAAAAATAGATTTTCTAAAGTTGTAGAGGAGTATCTGTACCATATTCCTATGTGTGTAAGTAGCTGCATATATAGTGGGAAAGAAAGAGAGAGGAAGGGAGAGCAGAAGAGAGGGAAAAAGAGAGAAAGAGAAGAGGGAAACTTTTGGTTTTCCCTTTACATTTTTGTGTGCTGATTAAATATTTTAGAATAATAAGCACACATTGTTCTTAATATTTTAAAAAAAATCAAATGCAGGAGGTTAGTTTGGCCTCGGTTACCCAGACTTCAGTCACTGGATGTCTAACTGCTCTTCCTATTTCTTTACCATTGAAATTGTTCTACAGGCATTTGTGATGCAGGAGACTTGGGAAGGGATTCACTTTGACTCAAAGAGCAACTGCTCTCTGTAATGTCTTATCCTTCCAGAAACT
This sequence comes from Galeopterus variegatus, assembly GCF_000696425.1. NCBI lineage: Eukaryota > Metazoa > Chordata > Mammalia > Dermoptera > Cynocephalidae > Galeopterus > Galeopterus variegatus. The sequence goes on from NW_007788506.1 coordinate 654, forward strand.
TTGGAGGTAAGAACTTATAGACCTTTGTGGTTTGAGGTAGGAAAAAGAATTTCTTCTGCATTGAGTTTTCCCTGGAAGTCTCTCCTGTGCACTGAAATGCTCTTTCCTCTACAACTGCGTCTGTCTCTCACTGGGAAGAGTCTCCATGGTGAAGGACACACCTTTCTGTGAGTCCAAATCTAGACAAGCTAGTGGTTTTCATTGCCTGGTTTGTAATTTTTTTCATGTGTGAGGTGTGTGAGTGGCTGACATGCATATTGGATCCTTCGCTTTCCTGACTTTTTGGACGTATAACCTGCACTGTAGTTCCTGGAAAATATGGCATGATGTGTCTGATGTAACCTTACCGGCAAGATGAAAAAGCATTATATAACCTACATGCACTGCCAGGCTAGCGTTTTGTACTGAATGTGATGACCACCACAATATTTATAAAGTCCTGGTGAAATGATAGGAAAATTTTTGTTCTTTCATGGCTGCACCCTATGTGTCAGTCCTGTCACCACTGTGATGGAGTGAAATCCTTTCTGGTCCCTGATAGTGAAGGAGTGAATCTATGTGACTCTTCTGTCATTAAAAAGGAGGAAGTAACTTACATTTTATATTTCTGTGTATGTGTGTTACCACTTGACTTTTATTAGTTGTAGCTGAACAAATTCTCCAGTGTAATTTAGTAGATAGGAGTTGCTTTGGGCCTTGCAGCTCAAAAATGTTTTCCCATAAATTCCACTTGTAGATTAATTTCAGCTAAACTGGTTATTTTAAAATACAAATACCCTAGTAGCTGGTAGGTCCCATTCATCTTCTAGTAGAAATTACAGATAGTCTCCTATTTATATTAGTTAAGATTTTTTGATACGCATTCAGTACACTCCACAACTTATGATGTTATGTTTGGATAAATCCATCAGAAGTTGAAAATATCACAAATTGAAAACATCTTTTGACTTACAACATTTTCCATCTGTGATGGTTTTATCTGGATGGAACCCCATCATAAGTTGAGGAGCCTCTGTACTATTTATTTATTTTTTTAATTTTTATTTTTTTTCCTTTTTTTGTCTTTTTTACTGACTGGTAACGGGATCGCAACCCTCGGTGTTGCGCCCGCACCGCGCTCAGCCAGTGAGTGGGAACCGGTCTCCACATGGGATCCGAACCCTCGGTGGGAGCGCCACCACGCTCTCAAGCGGTGCACTCTCCAGTGCGCCGCCGGGCCGGCCCCTCTGTACTATTTAAATGATATGTGGGTTATAGTCTGTCTGCTCCTGTAGACCAGTTATTCAGCCTTCTCTCCCTGCTATTGGCCGTATCACCTCAGCTCCCTTGCTTTCTGGCTTGTGCAGGTTTGGCCAATGCGCAGCACTGGAATGAGATTGGAAGGTAGAAGGAGAGAGAGGTCAGGGTATCTATCCCCTGGTTACTTTCCTGCTGGGCCATGGTTTTGCAATGACTGTGATCCCCTACCTGAGGCCAAAGCCCTCACTGGGTCTGGTAACTCCTTCCCCCAATCCTTGTCTGTTCCTGCTGTTACAGCCTTTAGGGGGCTTTAGAACAAGCACCCTTGTCAATTTCCTTTTCCTCTGCTCACTTCTTCATAATTATCTCTCTATTAAGTGTTTTCCAATCATCTCCTTTAACTGCGCCATTTAT
>NW_007788507.1:0-965 GCF_000696425.1 Galeopterus variegatus
ATCTCGCTCTGATGAATTTACTTAGATCGATGTGCTTGGTCTGATGATTATACTGAGATCGATGAGCTTGGTCTGATGAGTTTACTTAGATCGATGATTTTGGTCTGATTAATTTACTTAGATCGATGAGGTTGGTCAGAAGAGTTTAGTTAGATCGATAAGCTTGGTCTGATTATTTCTGCTAGATTGATTAGCTTGGACTGATGAGTTTTCTTAGATCGATTAGCTTGGCATGATGAGTTTACTTATATTGATGAGCTTAGTCTGTTGAGTTTAATTGTATCGATCAGCTTGGTCTGATTAGTTTAGTTAGATCAATTAGCTCTGTCCGATGAGTTTACTTAGATCGATTAGCTTGGTCTGATGAGTTTACTTATACCAATGTGCTTGGTCTAATGAGTGTACTTAGATCGATGAGCTCGGTCTGATGAGTATTCCTAGATCGATTAGCTTGTCCTGATTAGTTTTCTGAGATAGATTCGCTTGGTCTGATTAGTTTTCCTTGATCCATTAGTCAGGTATGATTAGTAATCCTACATCGATTAGCTTGGTCTGATTATTTCTCCTAGATCGATTAGCTTGGTCGGATGTGTTTACTTAGATCGATGAGTTTGGACTGATGAGTTTACTCAGATCAATGATCTCGCTGTGATGAATGTACTTAGATCGATGTGCTTGGTCTGATGAGAATACTAAGATCGATTAGCTTGGTCTGATGAGTTTACTTAGATCGATGGGCTTGGTATGATGAGTTTACTTAGATCGATTAGCTCAGTCTGATGAGTTTACTTAGATCGATGAGCTCGGTCTGATGAGTATTCCTAGATCGATTAGCTTGTCCTGATTAGTTTTCTGAGATAGATTCGCTTGGTCTGATTAGTTTTCCTTGATCAATTAGTCAGGTCTGATTAGTAATCCTACATCCATTAGCTTGGTCTGATTATTTCTCCTTATCGATTAGCTTG
>NW_007788507.1:1711-2306 GCF_000696425.1 Galeopterus variegatus
TGATGAGTATACTTATATAGATGAGCTTGGTCTGATGAGTTTACTTAGATCGATGTGCTTGGTCTGATGAGTTTACTTAGATCTATTGGCTTGGTCAGATGAGTTTACTTAGATCGATGAGCTCGGTCCGATGAGTTTACTTAGATCGAAGGGCTTGGTCTGATGAGATTACTTAGATCGATTAGCTTGGTCTGATGAGTTTACTTAGATCGATGTGCTTGGTCTGATGAGTTTACTAAGATCGATTAGCTTGGTCAGAAGAGTTTACTTAGATCGATGGGCTTGGCCTGATGAGTTTACGTCGATCGATGAGCTTGGTCTGATGAGTTTAGTTAGATCGATGAGCTCAGTCTGATCAGTTTACGTAGTTCGATGAGCTCGGTCCGATGAGTTTACTTAGATCGAAGGGCTTGGTCTGATGAGTTTACTTAGATTGAATAGCTTCCTCTGATGAGTTTAATTAGATCGATGTGCTTGGTCTGATGAGTTTAATTAGATCTATGAGCTCAGTCTGATGAGTTTACTTAGATCGATGAGCTTGGTGTGATGATTTTACTTAGATCGAAGGGCTTGGTGTGATGACTTTACTTAGATC
>NW_007788508.1:0-2306 GCF_000696425.1 Galeopterus variegatus
TGGAGACTGCTCTGCCCTCATCATTTCAGCAGACCTGTGTCACCATCTCTTTCCTTAACTGGGCCCCCCATCTGCCCCTCACACAAACTCTGTTTCTTCCTCTGCTCGTCTTATTTTAATAAAGGAAATGGCTAGGGGAGGAGCTGAGTCTGAAATAACGTGCTGAGTGATGTTTCGTTACTGGGGTCTGTTGGACTCACCTTAACCTCTTTGAGTTAGTGGATTCTCACTAAGTGCCATCCCAGGGCAGCACTGCTGGCCTGTATTCCTGTATTTAGTAATGTGTCCGTGGCCACGCAGAGGGTGATGCTGTAGCTGTGGGGTTGTTCGACGTCAACCTTTTCTGGCCTTCAGTGGGCCAGATAATTTGTGTTCGCAAATGTTTTCTAGAAAGGAAACAGCCTTTCCTAGTAATGAGTTGAAATGTGAGTATCAGTCAATTCCGTTTTTTTGTCCCGCTTTTACAGATGAGCATATTGAGGCTGAAGGAAGTGGAGGGAATTGCCCAAGGTCACAATAGGAGTGGAGCTGGGCTGCGCACTCTGCTGGCTGCACTTCCGTGCTGCCTCCCATGTTCATCTTCACCTTTTATACTTCATGTAGTTCCTGCATAGCCCGAAACCACACCTCAAAGGATGAGTCCCCTTAAAGTCCCCGGATCTTGGCACGAGGATAAAGTGACCGTGTATATGCTCCTGGAGGGACTGGGGACTTGTATTCCTCGTGTTATTGTGTGTGTGTGTGTGGGGGGGGGAAGTGAAGTCATGCGTGTCATTCAAAAGCCACACTTTTTTTTTTTTTTTTCCTTTTTGTCTTTTTTACTGACCGGTAACGGGATCGCAACCCTCGGTGTCGCGCCCGTACCGGGGACCGGCAACAGGATCGCAACCCTCTGTGTTGCACCCGCACCACGCTCAGCCACTGAGTGGGAACCGGTCTCTATATGGGATCCGAACCCTCGGCGAGAGCTCCGCCATGCTCCCAAGCGGCGCACTCTCCCGTGCGCCACTGGGCCTGCCCCAAAAGCCACACGTTTTATTTTTATTTTTTCTTAAGGATGAAGAGGGAGGAAGAAATCAAATTGGAGATAAATATGCTGAAGAAATATTCTCATCATAGGAATATTGCAACATATTATGGTGCTTTCATTAAAAAGAGCCCTCCAGGACATGATGGCCAACTCTGGGTAGGTGGGTATTTTCTGAGCATTTTGTGGGCTTTCCTTTGGGGTTGTACTGTAAGGACTTTTTAGAGGGCGGGAGAGAAAAGCAAAGAGGGGTCAGTAGCTGGTAGATTCTAAAGGCTTCCTTGGCCTTTATCTCTCGGTTGAAAATACATTGAGTGTTTATTTTAATGTTGATTTTGCATTGCATGGATAAAAGGTTAACTTAATGTTTCAGGAATAAAATGGCATCTTGTAGAAGGAATATGACCTAACTGTAAGGCGATTGGGAACTGGAAAGCAATACAATAAAAGCGTTATTTATGGGAACTAATTAATATGAAAGCTCAGTAAATTTAATTTTTCTTTACTACCTGGAAGTGGGAGATAGATGTTAAGGAAACAGACTTCAGTCAGTAATTTGTTAATAATATTAATAATACTAGTTAATTAAAACTAGTATATTCTGATGAAATTTCTGGAATTGACATGTTCAACCTATGTCTTTTTGAACATATTTATATTCGAGGTGATGACACTTAGATACTGTCAGATCTATGGTTATCACATTAGTTATGCTCGAGGTATTGGATTTATAAAGCAGGAAGATAGATTAATATTTTTCTAATGGTTTTCTTTTAAGGGCCCTTACAGAAAATGTTTGCAAAATTGAGAAATTAGAAGGGAAAAAAAATTACCCTTATTTCCATTGCCCAAATCCAATCATAGCTAAAATTTTAGAATAGTTCAATTTGGTTCATTTTCTAGGTAATTTATAAACACAAGGATGCTTCAAAAATTTCATGGAAAGATTCATTTTATCTTTTAAGTCTATTTTTCCATGAACTTTTGAAGTACCCTCACTGAGTCGCGATCATAATGTTCAAACATTTAGATATTGTAAATATTGCCTTTAAAAAAATACATAACGCTACAAATAGCGTTCTTTCTTTTGCGTTAAACCCAGTCAATGTACAATAGTTTGAGGATCATAATGTGTGAAAAATAGAACATCCGTGAGGCAAAGTCAGAAAGAATGGTAGGGTGTATTTGAGTCAGATTTCTGATTATTGGGCAGTGATAAAGTACACATGGTCCTCCCTTGCCCGTGTGCTTGTGAAAGAGCGCGAGCACTCAGGAACCG
>NW_007788509.1:0-2306 GCF_000696425.1 Galeopterus variegatus
AAAGACTCTGAGAGCAACTGTCCAATCATCAGCCTTTTCCCAACAGCTGCACTGGCAGTTCGCGGCCCCCGCAGCCCCAAGCAGGGTGAGGGGTCTGCAGGCCCAAGGCCACTTCTTGTCCTAATCGCTTACAGATTTACTTGTGGGCAGAAGAAAACAATATAATTAGCAAAAACACCTAACTGCTAGCTGTACAGGTTTTTCCTCGTAAGCACAGAAGTGAGCTGACATCAAAGGAGACCCTGGGCAGTGTGAAGCGGCACCCAGACAGCCACAGCTGAGGAGCCATGGCACCGCGAGGAGTGTGGCCAGAGCGACAGTGAGCAGGTGCGCTGGGCACCACCCTCACCCACAGCCCCACTGAGCTCCCTGCCAGCCAGCCCCTCAGCAGCCCCAGCACCAGAGCACAGCAGAGCTGCTGTCCCACCAGTCACTCCTACGTGCAGCCCAGGGGCCAAGTCAGGAAGGGGAAGGACCAAAAAGAGCCCAGTTAGTGCCCTAGGCCCTCGGACCAGCTGCGCTCCACCCACCTGCCTGCCAGAGTCAGGAAGGGGAAGGACCGAAAAGAGCCCAGTTAGTGCCCTAGGCCCTCGGACCAGCTGCGCTCCACCCACCTGCCTGCCAGTCTCCACAGGGACGCCTCCACTGGGCCCTGGTGTGAAGCCCCAGCTCCGCTAACTCTCAGGGTAGTGACCAATCCTCTGTTTCGGGGCCAGGTTCCCTCACAGGGAGCTACCTTCCCACCACCCATGTCCACCTGAGGCCACCAGCTTGAACCACCACGTTCCCCTGAAAGCAGCACACTGGGACCTGCTGGAAGCCCACTTCTAGCAAGAGCTGCTTCTTTCAAAGCAGCAGCCGACCGTCCAGCAGAAGCCGCAGGTGCAGCGACAGCCGTCACAGAGGTTCGGCCAGGCAGTGCCAGGAGCTGGAAGAACATGGGCACTCAATCCAAGCCACAGGTAACATGCCAGCACTTTCTGAGCACTCCAGTGTGGAACCAGGGTAGAATCGTCCCCAAGTCAGGTCTGAGTGAACCACTTTCTTCAAAACCTAAAATGGGGTGAGGAAAGAATGCCACCTAAGGGGGAACTCAATGCCACTCCTGAAAGAGCTTCCCAGCGTCCCTCTCCTAGCCAGGGAAAAGAGCTGCCAGCAGCCCTGACGGTGGGCGATTCTGCGCTTCCATTAAGTCATTTGATGAGTATTTATTTCAACCCTGGAACTGGAGACCCAGCCATGACCAAGCCCCACCAACCCAGCCCCATGAAGCCAACAATACAACCCCACACACGCCCCTCAGGGCCAGCACGACCAGGCCTCCCACAGCCAAGACGGCCTGGACTAGGTGTGCTGGCCACAAGCCACAGCTGAACTTCCCAAATTATTACCTGTAGCTGCAAAGCATGAAGTCACAGCATTCTCTACGCCTTTATAAGTCAAAAAAGTAAAATCAAAGAAGACACAAATGCCAAGTAGCAAGAGAATCTCAGATGTTTCCAAGGCTCATGCCAAGACCCCTGTTGAAGCTCCCTTTACCTGTGTCCACCCAAACAAAAGACAGGAGTACTCAAAAGAACAGGAATTTCAAGCAAAGACCAAAGCAGCACCAGGACACATGCTGCAGGTTACAGGTGCCGGGTGCCACCAAGTCCCCTGAGGGTGTGAACAACATGGGTGCTGTGTCCACCCTGGGCCTTCTCCTAGGTCTTACTACTGTCACCCACAAGTCTCACCGAAAATTCACACCCAAGTCTTGGTCCTTCATTTCAGTAAGTAAGCAGATGCAAGTGGTGATGAGCCTGGAGCTGGGGGACCCCCAGGCCCCGGCCCCCAGCGAGGCCTCCCGGAAAAGCATCAGGTACCATGCAGTGCAGCAAACAAACAGGCTCAGGACAGCAGAGCTCTTCAGGAACTGTCTCCGTATTCACAAAAAAGCAGCACTAAGAGCTATCGCTTATTATGCCCCTGCCCCCAGGACGTGCCAAGTGCTTCCTGAGGGTGACCTGAGTTACCCACAACAGAGAGCGAGGAGAAAGATGGCCAGAGCAGCACCCAGTCACCAGAGGAGGAACCAAGCTTCCCTGAGGTCAGGTGCAAAGGTGGGGGTAGACCTCGGCCAGGCTTGCACAGGCAATAAAGTGTCCCCAGGGACATGACAGGTGATGGCCAGGGTGGGAAGGAGCCCCCACCCGACAACTACCCCCAGCAGCAGTTGGGAGGGAGGCGTGAAGGTGAAAAGCTAGGCCTGTCTCCAGTCGGTCCCCAGCTCCACGAGCCCCAGTGATGAGAGGATGAGGAAGAGC
>NW_007788510.1:0-2305 GCF_000696425.1 Galeopterus variegatus
GCGTGGTGGCGCTCCCGCCAAGGGTTTGGATCCCACATACAGACCGGTTCCCGCTCACTGGCTGAGCGAGGTGTGGGTGCGGCACCGAGGTTTGCGATCCCGTTGCCGGTCCCGGTCCGGTACGGGTGCGACACTGAGGGTTGCGATCCGTTGCCGGACACGAAAAAAGACAAAAAAAATTAATAAATAAAACAGACTGTTCATGTTCATTCAGGTTGGAGGAAATAGGTTGCTGAGTGTAGCAGCCATTGTTTTTGTTTTCTGACTGTTTGTTTTTGGCTGCTCAGAGTCTAACTCCCGTTTTTAGGTTTTAAGAAATTCCCACCTTATGAGACCTGGTGTGAAGCACATCCTCTTCCAACTATAGAACCTGAAAGTGTTTAATGATTGCTTTCCCAGCATCCCTTGTGGCCAAGGAACTGTCATATGACCTAGGCTTGACCAGTCAGAAATATCTGCTTGGACTTTGAATCAGGATCCAATGATGCACAGTTGTAGGGCCACTGGAGGATTATATTTCAAGAGGACTGAAATGGACAGTAGTGGAAGCAGCAGTAGCCTAGTCCAGTGAACCCAGTACCAATGGCGCAAGTCGTGAGTGCCTAATCCTCAGCAGGAGGGGTGTCCTTAACGGGCCAGCTCTGTGGCAAGACTTTGGCTGTGGTTCTGGTTGGATAGCCTTCTTTGAATCCTGACTATTTTCCAAGACTTCTCGACAATTCTGTGAGCTTTCCAATATCTTCCAGTAAGTTTTGGTTTTTGTTTGTTTGTTTTGCTTAAATTAGCTGTGGTGGTTTCTGTTGCTCACAACTAAGAGTGACTGATTTCCTCTATCTTGTGATCTGGTACTGGTGGTCAACTGATTGAACAGAGTCAACAGAGTTCAGTCAGTTGACTGCCAGTACTAGATCACAAGATAGAGGAAATCTAGAAGCTGAAAATGTCATTTGAAAGTGGCCACAATTGGCCATGCCAACAGCAGAAGACAATCTGCAGATTCTCCAAGAAAAGCAAACACCAAATACAATGAGACTTTGGAAAGGAAAAGTAAGAGAGTTTGCATACTGACTTTATATTTCCAGGTCCCAGTCCCAGAAGAACAGGCCATACTTCATTTACTACCTGTGAATTGTCTTAAAATTCTCTGTTATATCTTTAATATGAATCCCTCACTTTTAAAAACCTTTAAAAAACATTTTATAGTTTTATTTTTTGCAACCAAATCTGTCCTAAGCCAGCCAGATGAGTAGAAAACCATAATTATCTAGGAATATGCAAAACAGCATAAATGGAGCACAGAAGGACTTAGGGAACAAACCATGAGAGGACTTTCTTTGCCTTTCTACTCATTAGCGATGGTTCTACCTTCAGTTCAGGGGTGCTACAGACATGTGCACGTACTGTTGCACTGAAACATTAATAAGTTATTTATACTACTTAGTACATATAAGAATGATCAGGTCATATCTATATGCTGCACAACATGATTACTACTGTAATCTGTTTTTCACTCCTAACACCATTTTTGACACCAAATATATGGGTGTTTTTTTCCCCGACACCAACTGGGTGTCCTACAATTTAATTCAATTCTGACACTACCTGGAGTTAGCACAGACGCCCCACTCCAACCCCACTGCTTAAGGGCTCAGTCCCACAGTCTTCTGCCACTTTAGACATCCATTGCAAATTTGGACCTCCCATACTTCTGACCCAATGGCTGTAAATCAAATGTTCCCATGAGCCCCTCTTCAGGTTTGATAATTTGCTAGAACAGCTCCCAAAACTCAGGGAAACACATTGTTTGCATTTACCAGTTTCTGGTAAAGGATAAATTTATGAGCAGCAAATGGCAGAGATGCACTGGGCAAGGCATGAGGAGAGAGCCTGGGGCACTTCCGTGCCCTCTCTGGGCTCACCACCCTCCTAGCGCCTCAGGGTGTCCCCCAACCAGACACTCTCTGAACCCAGTTGTTTAGGGGTTTTATGGAGGCTCCATTACATAGGTATAGTTGATTAAATCCCTGATCATTGGTGATGAACTTCATCTCCAGCCCCTCTCCCCTCCTTGGGGGGGACAGGGAGGAGGTGGGGAGCTGAAAGTTCCAACCCTCTCATCACATGTTGTTTCCTCTGGCTACCAGCCCCCATCCTGAAGCTACCCTACAGGCCACCAAGAGCCTCCTCATTAGCATAAATTCGGGTCTGGTTGAAAGGGGTTTATTAAGAATAACAAAAGATGTTCCAATCACTCAGGAAATTATGAGGGTGTTAGGAGCTCTGTGCCAAGAACGAACAAAGACCA
>NW_007788511.1:0-2305 GCF_000696425.1 Galeopterus variegatus
AATGAACTCTCTGTTTTCAGCTTTATCTGTGTAGCTAACATTTTGGAAATTTGGACTTTTTTTTTCAAATTTCGCCTCTTTTTAAAGTCAAATGCTTGCATCTAATTATTGCATGCAAAATATCCATCATTTCCAATATTACATTTATTTTCCTTAATGCAATTCAACAAACATATTGAATATTGAGTGCAAAATGCATTCTGCTTCATTAAGCCATTTAGATCGGAAGTTTACCTTGGGAAAAGCAGGGTGTAGTGGATTTTCCAACTCCAGTCATGGTGTGAACAGGTTGAAACTTGATACTCTAACATTTACCTTGGGAAAAGCAGGGTGTAGTGGATTTTCCAACTCCAGTCATGGTGTGAACAGTGTTTAGTCATCTGATCTGACTGGTTGGTCAATAGTTCTTATGAGTTGTGTTGTAACTGCATCTGTAAAGAACAGATATTTCCCATACTTTGATGGATCAGAAGCAAATGGGAACCAACAACTCTGAATGTAGGTATTTATTAAATGGTAAGCATTCTGAGACAAGCTCCCGGAGCAAATAGGACAATATGTGTTTAAAACACTTTCTTAAGATTTTCTGGGTCCTAAAAGGCAGTGCTCCCCAAAGTGCAGGCCACCAATAGTTGATCTGCATCTGAAATATATGGAATATTTATTAATGCAAATTTCTTGGCTCCACTTCAGACTTCACTGAGAATAGGTAGAAATGGAGCCTTGGAATCTGCATTCAACCCACTCGTTGGGTGATTCTTAATCACTGATTTACATTACCTTTCTGGAGTTTTAGGTAAGGTGATTTATTTTGAAAAATATTTCTAATTAATGGATAACACATTATAGTTAAATCAGTGTTGCTGTGTATTGGTATATATTTGATAGCATTACAATATCTTTCAAAAGAGGTATCTGTGGATCATTGCAAGTAAATTGATGCTGTTATAAGCCTTTTCCTATTTTCCTATAAAATGATACTTCAAAAAATTTACTTTGTACCTTAGCGTGCACGCGCACACACACACACACACACACACACAGTTAAGAGATAGCATAGGAAGGGTTAAATAAGTTGGACGCGCACACACACACACACACACACACACACAGTTAAGAGATAGCATAGGAAGGGTTAAATAAGTTGGCACAAGTTTGGAACCAGATTTCTAAAATCAATATAAATACCACTGCATTTAAAGTAGTTGATACCACTTCCATTATCAGTGTAATGATTTACACATTAATGTTTAATGATTAAACACTACTTAATGTAATTAAATGGATCATGTTCTATGATGCATATTTTCTGCAACTAAGCATTAGCTAATTGTAGTTAAGTCATTAAGTATACTGATTTCATGCTAAACACATTTCTTGCACTTTACATTTAATTTGAAATACTTACTGTGTGAATATCACAACCCTAAAAGAAACATTTACTCATGAAGAATTTATTTCTTTTTACACAAAAATATGTAATTTCAAAGCATGCTGTAAAGGTTTTGCAAGATTCTTTGGAGCAATGAGTAGGAAATACATTCTCCTTCACCATCTTAAATACTTTTATTCAGGGCAGAATCATTTTGGTAAGGTACTCCTAAGTGCTGTTTCTGTAATAGTTGAAGGTCAGACAGAAATTTAAGATTGAGCAAAGTGTTCTACTTTAATTAATACACGAAGGCAGTTTCTTTTTGTTTAATCCAGAAGAAGAAGAAGAAAAAAAAAAGAACTTTTCAACCAAAAAACTAGTGAAGCATTGTGCAAGTATTTGTTGTTGAGATCAGAGAAAATATCTATCCTGGAAACATTTGCATCACTGGAGCCTGGCAGAATGCCTGGCACATAGTAGGTAGGCAACATGTGTATTGGTTTGACTTCAGGGACGGATGGTCGGATGGATAGATAAATAGATAATAAATGCCCCTGGTTTGAAAATGTTTACAGAGAACAAAAGACAGATCTCAAATGGCATACTAGCATGAAATAATTCTTACATTTAATCAGTGCTGAGGAATGGATAAACCCTCAAGTAATTTTATATTTATATAAACGATTTGAGTGGAATTGGACTAATCGAGCTGGAGAATTTTGGAGTTTGTGTTTTCTTCCTGAGGTGCTGTACTATATTGATACTGTTGTCTGTGACTTGGTTGATACTATAGATGGAATTTTCTTTGTACATCTATGGGCATACTTTTTCTCCTATTTTAAAAAAAAGACATGATTTGTAGGTGTAATTTTATTAATATTGCTACCAACTACTCTAGACTATAAAACCATGCTCCAAGAAGCCGTGCTGTGA
>NW_007788512.1:0-2305 GCF_000696425.1 Galeopterus variegatus
TTCCTCACGCCCCTTTTTAATTCATTTTTCCCTTTATTCCCTATCTCCTCTTCATGACATCTCTGTCCTCAGGTAACCTCTGATACGCTTTCTGTTACTATGCATGAGGTTGCACTTTCTAGATTTACATATAAATGAAGCCACACAATATGTACTGGTTTTATCTGGCTACTATCATCTCCTGTCCTCAGGTAACCTCTGATACGCTTTCTGTTACTATGCATGAGGTTGCACTTCCTAGATTTACATATAAATGAAGCCACACAATATGTACTGGTTTTATCTGGCTACTATCATCTGCCATAATTATTTCTATATTATTTTGTATTGAATAGTATATCAATAGTCCATTCTTTTTAATTAGTGAGTGATATTCTTTTGCACAGATACACCACAATTTGTTTATCCATTCACCTGTTAACGGACATTTGGCTTGTTTCTAGTTTGGGGCTATAACAAATAAAGCTGCTATGAACATTGGCATAGAAGTCTGCTTTCATTTCTTTTCAGTAAATAACTAAAAAATAGAAGGGCTGAGTCATATGACAGGCATATGCTTACCTTTTAAAGAAAGTGCTAAACTGTGTACCAAAGTAGTTATACCATTTTGCACTTCCACCAGTAATGTATGAGACTTCCACTTCCTCTACATCCTCACCAACACTTGGTATAGTCACTCTTTTTAATTTTAACCATTTTAATGAGTATGAGTGGTATTTTTTTGACCTGAAGCAAAAGTCCCAGAATTCACTCTTAAAATTCAACTTTGACATTGTGAAAAGAACATGGGCTTTAATAGTAGAGGAAACTGATTACAAGTGCTCACAATATCATTTATATATGTACAGCTTTGTCCAAGAAGAAAGATAGTCCAAGGAATAGCACATTGCAAAGACTCAGAGATATGAAAGAGCATGTGGGGGAAATGACAAATCACTCAATAATGCAAGAGTATAGAGTGAGAAATAAGGAATGAAAACAGATAACTCTATAATAGCAAGCAGTGGCCAGTTCATGATTGCATGTGCGTAAATGGATTAAGATTCTGACCCTTGAAATATGGGAATCTATGATGGTGAAAAATGGTGTGATCAGGTTCATGAACTAGAACTGACAGCTTTCTGAGGACTGCACTGGAGGAGAGGTGAGGCCATAGGGAGAGAGTCCCTAAGAAGATGATTGATCTAGTGCAGATCAGAGATCACGAGGATCCAAGTTAGGAGAGTAGCAGCAGGGAGAAAGAATGGAAACCAAGATACATACGAACAAGAATTGGCCAGACTTGAGGGATGATTTCCTGGACCTTAAATGACTTGCTTTAAGCAGATAGATAAACAGGGTGTCTCCTAGTAAAATACGTAACAAAAGTTGAGACGTGGATTTGTGGGGGAATATGATGAGATTAGGTATCTCTGAATATAAAAATGGAAGCATTTGCAAGGCAGCTTTTACCTCACTCATTCAAAATAAACATATTAGCCACTGTCTATGTGAAAGGCATGGTAGGGAGATGAGGTTATGTGGTGGTGGCAACGAGATTAGACTAGGAACTGAATATCTTGATTTTGCTACTAGTCAGTTAGCTAGTTTCCATTTATCTTAAGTCTCTTGATCTCTTGGTTTATTCATCTGTAAAATGAAGGTGATAATAACAATACAGAAAGAACAGTATCACATGAGAACATAAGATAAGGATTCAAAGCAGAAAATGTCAGGAACCGTACAATAGATACATACAGCTCATGGGATCCAAAAGATATTTACTTCCAACTGGCTCTGGCCATACGTTGCAATATGTAACTGTTTATGCCCACACCATTTTCAGCCATAACTGATGACAGAATCTTGAAGGAATGAGCTCTAAATGCACTTTGATGGGGTAAAGAGAAAGCCAGGCCACAGCATGCTAGTCACAGCTCAGGCAGAGGAGGCTTGGAGAAATGTGCTCTATTTCTCCCAGAGGCCAGTGCTAAGTGATGTCAGAGAGGAAACATGAAGTAGATCAGGCCACTACCACCTGGTGACTCTGCAGGACAGCAGAAACTTCTCATGGATTTGTAGGCTGTTCCCCAGCTGTGAGGGTGCTTGTCACAAGGGGAAGAACAATTCTCTTGGAATCAGAAGACTAGAAAACCAGTCTCAGCACCACCATGTAATAGCTATATGACCTTGGGCAAGTCACTTACCATCTCTGATTCTCTGTTTCTCCACCTGTAAACAAGGGACTTAAATGATCTCCACCAATCCTGCCATCTCTAACAATGTATGCTTTTATGAGACCTTTCTGGACACATTGGCCCTTGAA
>NW_007788513.1:0-2305 GCF_000696425.1 Galeopterus variegatus
TTAAGGAATAAAATTTAAAAAAATAAATAAAAATAAACATATTCAATCTTAAACATATCCTTACATCTGTGTTTATAAGCAAACATAATTCTTTATTTTCAACTTTTCTCTCATTACCATTCACCTCTATTTATAAATAAGTGGCTAAAATGAGGGTATGAGGATATCCTTTCCTCAAGAAATTTTCATTTGCACTCTCTGCTTTAGTTGACTATGGCACTGGTTCTTAAACTTTAATGGCTATCAGAATCATTGAGAGAACTTACTGAAACACAAATTTACAAATTACTGGGTCTGACCTGCAGAGTTTCTGATTTAAATATAAGATATGCCATGAGCATATGGTAATGACAGTAATGTGATATTGGTGTAGGAATAAAAAAACAGATGAATGGAACCAGAGTTTAGAAATAGAATCAACAGGAATAAACGGAAAATTGTTTCATGGTTTCATCTCCTCCAGTTCCTCCTCAACAGGTACCACTATAAACCCACAGAATGAAGCAAGAGGCAATCAAAAGAGAAAAAGGAGTGAAAACAGGGGATCTTAGAAATGGAGGAAAAACACAGTGGCCAACCATCTTACAGTACCCCACCCAGGAGAAGATGGCAACCCAGGCCCAGAATCTTGCAAATCCCAACTTAGTGGATAAAGACAGTCCAGGTATGCTGATTCCTCTGGATTGAATGGGTGCCCTGTTGACAAAAACCAAGAAGGCCATGCTGCATAGACTAAGGGGTATCCAGTGGATACCCCAATGACAACAAGCAGCCAGGTGAAGCACTCATTTCCGTTGTCAGCTGAGGACTCCCCTTCCTCATTTAAAGACACCTGCCGGCCTGGCAACAATCAGGACCCTGCCAAAACAAGAGGCATGGCTTGTGAAGCACCTTTCCTCCCCTGCAGGTCAAAAACTCCCTTCCTCCACCCAGAGGTTAGGCAGGCTGTCCTGGTGAAGAGCCATATGCCATGTAGGGATCAGCAAGTGCTCCAGCAGTAAAAGATGAACCTAGCATACTGAAAAAGCACAGTAAAGAATATGAAAAGTAAATTACCAATTAGAACCACAGCCTGCAACCAGGACCTATAATCTAAACCTCAACACATGGACTCTCTGCTGTGATAGAAAGTTTAAACAGGACCCTCAGCAACCTCTAGGAGTAACAAAAGACCAAACATTTGTATTATTAGAAATATAGAAAGTGAGGAGAAAGAATAGGACTAAAAGAGTAAACAATGGAATAATGGCTGAAAATTTCTTATATTTGGAGAAAGACATAAACGTACAGGTTCAAGAAATTGAGAAAACCCCAAATAGAATAAACTCAAAGAAATCCAGGCCTAAACACATCATAATTAAATTTCAAAACCCTAAAAAAATAAAAAAATAATTATTTAATTAAAGCTGTCAGAGGGAAATGAAGCATTATCTAGAGGGAAACATCAATTTGAAAGATAGAAAATTTGTTTGAAACCAAGGAGGCCAGACAGAAAAGAACTGTCAACTACAAACAAAACAAAACAAAACAAACAAAGGGAAACTGTTGCTAGCAGACCAACTATGAAAATATGGCTAAGGAAATTCTTCAAACACACAAAAAAGGACAAGACATCATGGAGGAAGGAAGAATAAAAAGAGCAAAAGTGTGGGTAAATCCAACAGATTATCTCTGTCCTCGCTACTTTAAAAAATACCTAAAAGCTGAAACAAAATTTTAACAACATTTGATGTAGTGCTTAATGTATGTAGCAAATAGCAAAAGTGTGGGTAAATCCAACAGATTATCTCTGTCCTCGCTACTTTAAAAAGTACCTAAAAGCTGAAACAAAATTTTAACAACATTTGATGTAGTGCTTAATGTATGTAGCAAAAATACTCAAGAAAATGTTATTATAAAGTGAAGGAAATAAAGGGATCTAAAAAGTTGATACCAGTAATAATAAGTTACATATATATAGTTTAATACCTATAGCAACTACTAACAAAATAATACAAAACAATATACTGAAAACACTACAAATAAACCAAGATGGAACCATAAAAAACTGTTCAAGTTACTCACAAGTAGACAAGAGAACAGAAATAAGAATCAGAAGAAATGAACAGGGCTGGCTGGTTTCACAGGTGGTTAGAGTGAGGTGCTGATAACACCGAGGACCAGGGTTTGATGCCTATACAGGCCAGCCACCAAAAAAAGAAATGAATATAAAACACATAAAACATAAAAGGCAGACTTGCGATATAACATATCAGTAACTGCCTTAGTCACAAATGGCCTAAATACACTAACCAACAGGACCTAA
>NW_007788514.1:0-2305 GCF_000696425.1 Galeopterus variegatus
TAGTGTGCTCTTCCTCCTCACAACTTACCACCAAATCACCAGGTTTCTGTGCCAAAACAGCGGAAGAACTACAAGATGCAGATACCCTCTGAGGAGGAGGACTTAGGGAAGCCCAAAGAAAAGAGGGGTGACAAAGTCAAGGACACTAGAGAAATTTGAAGCCTCTGGCACCTATAGCTACAGTGAACATTAAACAAAGCCAAACTCCTAACTAAATTACTGTCTCACAGTAAAGGCCTATTTACTTATTATCCCTTACAGCATAGGTGGCTTTTAACCACAAGAAACACAAAAAATACAAGACATACCAAAAAATGAGAGAAAAACAAAGTCTGAAGACAGCATCAGAACAAAACCGAGACGTCAGAATTATCAGACAGGAAATTCAAAACAACCATGATTAATAGGCTAAGAGCCTTAATGGAAAAAATGTACAACATGCAACGCGGATGGGAAATGTGAGCAGAGAGGTGGAAACTCTAAAAAGAACCAAAGCAAATGCCAGAAATAAAAATACCATAACAGAAATAAAAATGCCTTTAATGGGCTCATTAATAGACTCAGCACTGCAGAGGAAAGAACCACTGAGCTTGAAGATATGTTAGCAGAACCTCCCCAAACTGAAATACAAAAAGAAAGAGGAGTGAGAAAACAGAACAGAATATTCAAGAACTATGGAGAAATGTCAAAAGGCATAACATACGTGTCATGGAAAAACCAGGAGACTAATAAGGAGAAACAGGAGCAGAAGACGTAATAACGGCTGAGAACTTTCCAAAATTAATGAGTGACACTAAACCACAATTCCAGGAAGCTTGGAGAACACCCAGCATGATAAATGTCGAAAAAACTACACCTGGGCATATCACAGACAAACTGCAGAAATCCAAGGACAAAGAAAAAAATCAAAAGAAGACAGGGGAAAACATCACACCTGTAGAGAAACCAGGATGATAGGAAATGCAGTAGAGTTTTCACCAGAAGCTATGCAAAGGAGGAAGAGAGTAAAGCATTTAAAATGCTCAGGGAGAAAACCCATACCAACCTAAATTCTGTATCCAGTGAAATTATCCCCTAAAAGTAAGGGAGAAATAGAGAATTTATCAGACAGACAAAATATCAGGGAATTTGTTGCTAGCGGGACTGCTCTGGAAGAAACATTAAAAGAAGTTATTTAGAGAGAAGGAAAATGATGTGGGTCAGAAATCTGGATCCACATAAAGAAATGAGGAGCATCAGAGAAGCAATGAATGAAGGTAAAATAAAATATTTTATTTTTCTTATCCTTTGCTGATCCAAGAAGTAGATGTTTGTTTAAAGTAATAATGTAACAATGCATTGGGTGATTATAGCATGTGGGTAAGGGAGAGAAATGACAGTAATGTTATAAAAGATAACAGAACAGAATTGGGAATACTCTATATAAGATACCTGCACTACCTGTGGAGTGGTATAGTGTCATTTTAAGGTGGACTCAGATAGTTTAAAAATGTATATCATTTAAAACAGTCATTAGCCATTAAAAATATTAAAAAGAACTGCAGTACAAGTGTGTATAAAAAAAGGAGATACAATGTAATCATATTAAACTCTCAGTTAAAACTAGAGAAGACCAAAGAAAAAGCAGAGGGAGATAATAAAGGATGAATACAAAGAATAAAAAAGAATTATAAATATGGTAGATATTAACCCAACTATATCAATAATAAATTTAAGTGTGGACTGTTTAAATATAACAGTTAAAGGAAAGAGACTCTATCAAAAGAAGACAGAGGGGAAAACATCACACCTGTAGAGAAACCAGGATGATAGGAAATGCAGTAGAGTTTTCACCAGAAGCTATGCTGCTGTACCGTACATCAGAAGCTATGCAAAGGAGGAAGAGAGTAAAGCATTTAAAATGCTCAGGGAGAAAACCCATACCAACCTAAATTCTGTATCCAGTGAAATTATCCCCTAAAAGTAAGGGAGAAATAGAGAATTTATCAGACAGACAAAATATCAGGGAATTTGTTGCTAGCGGGACTGCTCTGGAAGAAACATTAAAAGAAGTTATTTAGAGAGAAGGAAAATGATGTGGGTCAGAAATCTGGATCCACATAAAGAAATGAGGAGCATCAGAGAAGCAATGAATGAAGGTAAAATAAAATATTTTATTTTTCTTATCCTTTGCTGATCCAAAAAGTAGATGTTTGTTTAAAGTAATAACGTAACAATGCATTGGGTGATTATAGCATGTGGGTTAGGGAGAGAAATGACAGTAATGTTATAAAAGATAACAGAACAGAATTGGGAATACTCTATA
>NW_007788515.1:0-2305 GCF_000696425.1 Galeopterus variegatus
CATCTGTTTTCAATTTCAGATTTCTAAATAGCTCTGACAAAAATCTTTAAATGCCTATGAATTCTCATAACATTGCTCAAACCGTGTTTCACATTCCTAAACTTTCAAATCAGTGAAAACCAATGCTTATTAATGCAACTCATTCCTTGGAAATTTTAGTTTTTCATGATAAGAATTAACATTAACCAAAATAAAAGTAGATATGATCAATTAAATCTCCTAGGAGGAAATGGTGTTATTTTCCACTTAACTCAGTGAATTCATTGCAATTAGAAGAAATATTGTGGCCTAACATGAGTACTGAGAAAAGTACACAGTTTTGACTAGTTGACGAATCTCCATTTGTTATGCAGTAAATCAATGTAACCTAGATTGTAACGGGTGGTGTTGCTGCAGCCGTAGTGAGGACCGAAAGGCCAGGTTTGTTCAAATTACTTGGTCCTCTAATTAGAAGACGAAATATAATTTTAAAGGCCCATTAGAAATATTCATAGATAGAAAATTTAAGTACCCCAAAATCAATATTGAATGATGTTTTAGAATTCTGTATGGGACACGAAAGCTGCATAGCATTTTGAGGCAGAGCACTTATTCACTCAGATTCAGCAAAATTTGGATATTGTATTATATGCCAAGATCTATGCTAAGTATGATCTTAATGTACAAATAAAAAAATAAGAAATCTTGCCTTTGAAGAGCTCAGAGAATAGCATATTTTAAAGTGTCTATAAAAAGACTCTAACACAGGCCGGCACGGTGGCGCACTGCGCTAGTGCGCCGCTTGGGAAGTGCGGCAGCGCTCCCGCCGAGGGTTCGGATCCCACATACAGACCAGTTCCCGGTCACTGGCTTAGTGAGGCGCGGGGGCAACGCCAAGGGTTGCAGTCCCGTTGCCGGTCCCCTGTCCGGTACGGGGACAACACTGAGGGTTGCGATCCATTGCCAGACACGGAAGAAAAAAATAAAAAAGACAAAAAAAAAAAAAAAAGACTCTAACACAAATTTTAATGGAATCAGGGCTATAGAAACATTTCAAGTTGCTACGGATGGGCAGATGATAAAAATAACTTCTTTTGCCTTCTAAAGCTGCAAATGGATTTTTGTAGGAGAAGGCATTATTTGAAGGGTCCTTCAGTGACAGACAACCCTTTAACAAATAGAAGTGGAGGAAAGATAAATTTAGAAAGATTCACTTTCTTTCCTTTTTAATAATTCATCATACATATTTGTGTGGTACAGAGTTGAATATCAATACCTGTATACAATGTGTGATGACCAAATCAGGATAATTAACATTCGTGTCATTACAAAATGTAATCATTCCTTTTGTCCATTAACCAATTCCTCACTAACACCCCACCCCCATCACCCTTTCCCAAGTCTAGTAACCACAGTTCTGTTCTCTCCTTCTGAAAGTTCAATGTGTTACTGTGATGATTATATTTCTTTCTTCTCTCTTTTTTCTTTTCTTTTCATTTCTTTCATTCTTTCTTTTACTTTCTGTCCTTTCTTCCTTCCTTCTTACATTCTTTCTTTCTTCCTCCTTTCCTTCTCCTTTTCTCTCTCCTTTCTTCCTTCTTTTCACATGTTTCTTATTTACTTCCTTCTCTCTCTCTCTCTCTCTCTCTCTCTCTCTCTCTCTCTCCCCTCCCCCACTTGTGACTAGTGATAGGAATTTGCAGTACTTATGTTTCTCTGCCTGGTTTGTTTCACTTGACGTAATTTTCTCCAAGCTGATTCATACTGCTGTGAACGGAAGAATTCTGGCTATAGAAATAGAGCTGTGATAATCATGGGAGTGCAGGTTTCTCTGACATGTCGAGTTCCATTTCTTTGGGTATATGCCCAGTAGTGGTATTGCTGCATCATATGGTGGTTTTATCGGTAGTTATCTGAGAAACATCCATACGGACTTCCATAATGACTGTACTAATTTACAATCCCACCAACAGTTTAGAAGTGTTCCCCTTTCTACTCAACCTTGCCAGCATTTGTTATTCTCTGTTTATATCTCCTATCTATCTATCTATCTATCTATCTATCTATCTATCTATCTATCTAATCTATCGACATATGTATATATAATAGTATGTCTAACTGTGATGAAGTGATATTTGAATGTGTTTTTGATTTTCATTTCCCTGATGATTAGTGAAGTTGAGCATTTTTTCATACACCTGTTCGTCATTTCTGTGTGTTCCTTTGAAAAATGTCTATGCATCTCCTTGCACCATTTTGTAATTGGAATATTAGTTTTCTAACTGTGAAGTTGTTTGAGTTCCTTGTATATTCTGGAAATTGGTAC
>NW_007788516.1:0-2305 GCF_000696425.1 Galeopterus variegatus
ATATTCTCAACTGCTTTCTTTGCTCCCCTGCTTTCTTCTTTACAATGCAAGGCAGTGGAATCGTTCTCAACTGGGGCTGAGTTTGCCCCCAGGAAATATCAGGTTATGCCAAGGAACATTTGGTTGTCACAGCTGGAGGAGGAATTGTTTTTGGCATTTATTGGGCTGTTCTCAACTGGGGCTGAGTTTGCCCCCAGGAAATATCGGGCTATGCCAAGGAACATTTGGTTGTCACAGCTGGAGGAGGAATTGTTTTTGGCATTTATTGGGCTGAGGACAGGGATGCTGCTCAATGTTCCACAATACACAGGACAGCCCCCACCAAAAATAACTATCTGGCCCTGTGTATCAACAGTGCCAAGGTTGAGATAACCAGCTTCAGAGTGATTAAGAAGTTTACCTTCCTTGGACATGGACTTTGTGGAAATTCCCTGGCCTCTCCCAGCCTAAGCTTTCCTGTCCCTCGCAATGTGACGTTTGCATAGGTGGTCGTGAGGACCCTTGCAGGCACCCCATTACAACATCTGTGGTACTGGTCCTCCCACTCCTGGTGCCGGCTCCTGTGGCCCCCATGGAAGGTATGAGCACAGGAACCGGCAGCTCCTTGGTCCTTACATCTTTTGACTTCCTGGGCTGTGAGAGTTCAGCAGCCCAACCCAACCCCACACTTCTGGGACACTCCCTCCTGGCCCTGCGCCAGCATGGCTGTCAGGACTGGCAGGCCTTCCCCTGAGGGCCATGCACGCATCCCGGCACACCTCGCCTCCATTGCCCAAGGACTGGCAGCAGATCAAAGAGCTCTCGTTAGCACAGCACTTGGCAGCAGGAGGAAGATCAGCAAAATGGTCCTGGACTGGCTGCAGGCGGAGCACAGCCTCGCAGAGGGTGGTGCCTGCAGCCTCCGCCAGAGCCTGGCCTTCTCTGGCCCCTTCTTCCCAGGCAGTAATACCTCCTTCACCCCATCCCCAATCCCCTTCAATCCTGGTGCTCCAGGACCTTGAGTGGACCCCAGGGCACCGTGAGTGTGCAGCCTGGCCTGTGGACCGTCCAGCTTCTCCGCTTCCTGCCCTGGAGCAGACATAACAGGAAAGGCAGTTCCTGTTCTGTGCAACGTGTGGGCACCAGGCTCAAGCTGTGTGCTTCACAGGCATCCTCATGGCCCCTCTTGACCACACTCTCTAAAGTGGATTCCTCCCTCCAGTTCCCCCTTCACCTCCTCTCTTCCCTGCCTGCCCCACTGGCCCTGTAGGAACCCAGCTCCTGCTCCTGGTGTCTTGGCAGGTGTCTGCCATTCACACAGTTAAGCTGCCCCAGACCTGCCCAGGTAGGCTCCACCTTGCCACTCCCACCTGTCTGCTCCCAAGACAGCAACTGTGCAAGAAGCTCCACACGCGAGCAGGCATCAGGGAGATGGCCCAAGAGCCTCCCTGCCTGAGACACTGGGGCGGGGAGGCCACCAGGCAGCTCCACCACAGGGGCAAAGTGACATGGGTCTGAAGCCTGAGTGCTGGAGTCATCAGATGGCAGAAAACACTAGGTGGAAAGAGACTTCCATGGGAAGTAATAATGGTTAATAACACCAATGTCATGTAAAGGCCTTCTAGATGCCAAGGAGAGGTGCTTTACATATGGAACCCACAAGTGACTTCCCCAGCTTGGGCAGTACTCCATGCACACCATGTCCCTCTGAGGCCAGTCTCACCTCCGTTCCACATGCCAAAAGAGTAAAATAATATGACAGCTAAAGAAATGGGAAAAAATGTAGACTTTACTGATGTTTTCCTGGGGACATGGACAAGGAGGTTACACCAAGCACCAGGCATTCCAAAATTTTCCTTTAGACATCTGCTGCTCCATTTTTCAGGCAGCAGCTGCCTCCTGCCATTGGTCAGTCCCAAGAATCTCCCCAAGCAGTCTCTCCTGTCCCCTGGCCCTGTGTCCCTTTCAAGCACCGCTTAAAAACTCTTCAGCTCTCCCATCATGTTCTGCAAAACAGGGGTTTAACTTCTGACGACAGAGAAGTCTAGTTAGCAAATGGCAGATCAAAAGCGAATTGTGGAAGCCTTACTTCATCCATTAATATACCCAATATTTTTTACTTTATTGATTTTATATTTTACTCAAACAGAAAATGATAGATATGCCTGTACTCTACCATTCTAGTTTGACCCATGTTAATATTTTCCCCTATTTGCCTTTGGATCTCCTGGGTTTTTTTTTTTTTTTTTCTTTCTCTCTTTCTTCCTCTAACACATTCTATGGAAGGTAAGAAGTTAAAGCCCTACAGGTCATTTCTATTTTCTCT
>NW_007788517.1:0-2305 GCF_000696425.1 Galeopterus variegatus
GGAGTGCCGCCGCACTTCCCAAGCGGCGCACTGTAGCAGTGCGCCACCGGGCCGGCCCCTGGAAATGTTTTCATATACATATATAACAAAAGGCAGCTGCTGTCACTGAAACTGCTGCTTATGCACTTTATCTTTTTTTTTTTTTGGTGGCTAGAATCTTGGTTGCTAGATTTGGAACCAGACTGAGACTTGATTTAGCAGAGGGTTCACTTAATACTGATTAGGGATTAGATTGACACTAGAGCTGGAGTAGAGCTAGAGCAAGTGGACCTAACTGAACGTCAGAAGAAATTCAGGTGCTAAGGAGCTAGATGGGGATTATTATGTTTTCTGCACTAATCATCTTTATTATTTATAGTTTTGATTAGTTTGTCTTTTTCTCCCACTATCTAAAAGGTGTTTATAGATTGAATTTTTCTAAGTTCAGTTTACACATGGAGTGCACAAGTGACATCTAACAATTTTAAAGGACATACATGCGTCCATTGCCAAAGAATAATGCTCCTCTTACCTGTGTGGAAACTTCAGATTTTTAGAATAATTGTTGGATTTTCTTTACCTGCACAATAGAACTTTTTGCGTATGCAATTAAAATGGCTTCCTAAACTTTTATCTTCAAAATTTTCTTTGAATTAGGGTGTTTGGAAGTTTTCCGATTTACTTAGCAAACATTTATTCAGCTGAAATGTATCAGGTGTTGTTAGGTACCGTGGAAAGTATTAAGTGTACAGATATTAAATATAGAGTTGTTTTTAAGAAACTTGAAGTTTGGAAGGAGAGACAGAAAAGGAAATCAATAATTATGAGAATACACTATGATAATGCTATGAGGGACATATGCTGTGTGAGTGTGGGGTGGGAAGAACACTGACATAGACTGAGTCCAGGTAGGAGAATTCAGGGAAAGCATCTTGAAGGAGTTCAAACCAAACTGAGATATAAAGGAGAAGTATGAGTTAGTGAGGTGAAAAAACAGGTTGAGTGTCCTAGTACAGGTTCAGAGACATGGGAGTGGGAAAGTTCATGGCACCTCTTGGAGGAGGTGAGTGGTCCATATTCTGGATATTAGGCAGGGGGCAGTGGCAGAGAGAAGGCCAGAGAGTCAGGCAAGCCCCTGACTTTCTGCTGTGCAAACGAGTTTGACTTTATCCTAAAAAGTGTGGGTCCATGCATGTATCTTGAATAAGAGAATGATATAATCAGGCAAATAGAAAATATATTGATAGGGGCATGGGCACACAAACATATTCTTTTTCTCTTCCTGGAAAGTGAAGAAATCAAGGGTGTTTAAGTTTATTAGAAATTCTGATTTCGTTCATATGAGGTCTTGTTTTAAGGGTAGGATGGTATTCATTGAGGCCTGTGGGAGAACTTCATCACAGGAGATTTAAAAAAAAAATATTCTTATGAAACTTCAGATTTTCATGAAAGCAGTATAATAAGCCCATGTACCCATCATTTAGTTTTAACAAGCCATACCTTTTTTTGGTCATATTTGTTTCACTTTTCCCCCCTGAATTATTATTAAGCAAAATACAGATAGGATATTTCATCCCTAAAGAAAAGGGTATTTCATACATAACCACAATACCATTCTTCCTCCTAATAAATTAATAATAACTCATTAATGTCATTTTGATATATACGAAGGTCTCAAGTTTTGTTGTGTTTTTTATTTTTAAATTTTCTTTTATCTCTTCTTTGCTTTTTGTTATTGTAGGGCAGAACCTGGTTAAGTCTAAATTGATTGCCAGTTTCGTGGATGACTAGAATTTATACAAAGTATCAGATGATATGCCCTCACATACATAGCAAGTCCTAAGTTTTGTGTGGGTTGTTTTTCCTTGGGTGCTATATACAGTGGGTGATTGTTAATGAAGTTTTATTAGAACACTGATACCAGTTATAATTGTAATGTAGTACCTCTGCATACTGAGGGTTAGAGAGGAGGTAGGCTGCCAGCAGTGGTGGTGTTTTGTCTGCCCTACTCAGACTTTACCATCATTAATTTCATCTTTCCAGCAGACTCCTTCCTGACTTTCCCTTAATCTGTTACCTTCTCCCTCCTTACCAGGTGATTCCAAGATTTGTCTGGTGAGAGTGAAAAGTTAAAAAATTAGTCCTTACCCTCAAACACAGATTTGGGAGTTGATAATTGAAATTATGTACATATTTTTAAAATTAGAAACTTAGTTTATATGACTTTTTCTGTAAGCTGCCTTTTTTCAGTAGGTAATTTTATTGTGTTAATAGATATGAAGAAGCTGAAAAAGACTGTACACAAGCTATTTTATTAGATGGCTCA
>NW_007788518.1:0-2305 GCF_000696425.1 Galeopterus variegatus
TATATATATATATATGCAGTGGAATAGTACTCAGCCATAAAAAGAAAGAAATTCTGCCATTTGCAGAAGCATGGGTGAGTTTGGAGAAAATTAAGTGAAATAAGCCAGACGCAAAAAGAGATACACCGCATGTCCTCACTCATATGTTGGAGCTAATAAACAAACAAACAAATAAATAAATAAACAATAAAGAAAGAAAGAAGTAAAGAAAGAAAAAGAAAGAAGGAAACAACAGTTACAATTATACATTGAACTTTCAGAAGGAGAGAACAGAACTGTGGTTGCTAGGTGTGGGAAAAAAGAGGAGGGAGGTTAGGGAAAAACTGGTTAAGGGTCACAAAGAATGATTACATTTTGCAACTATAAATATGCTAATTATCCTGATTTGATCATTGCAAATTGTATATAGATATTGATGTCCAACTCTGTACCCTACAAGTATGTATAATCAATTATGTTTCAAAAAAATAAATTTTGTACACAAATGTTTATAACAGTTTTATTCATCATAATCCAAAACTGAAACACCCATGGGATCAAAAGGAGGACAGATAAACTGGGACAGAGTCACACAATGGAATACTGTCTGGGAGTAAAAGGCAAAGAATTATCGACACATGCAAAAATGTGGATGAATCTCAAAAGCATTATGTTGAGCAAAAATGCCAGACAGAAGATAGTACATACTAAATGACTCCATTGGATGAAGTTCTAGAAGAAGCAAAACTGATCTACGGTGAAAGGAATGAGAACATTGGTTCCCTCTGGAAGGGGTGATTGATTGGGAAGGGATGCAAAGAAACTTTTTGGGGTGATTAAAATGTTCTACATTTTTGATGTGGTGTTTTACATAGGTGTTTACATTTGTCAGAATTCACTGAACTTGACCATTAAGGTATATAAATTTCACTTTAAATTATATTTTTATTTTTTGCAAGACTACACAGGTGATTAGTAATAAAAATTGTTCTTTTTCTTCTGCCTGCCCTAGGATAGCCATTTAGTTTCTCTTCCCTCCCCTGCTGCTGAGTCGTACATCAAATGATCATCAAAGTAGCAGATTTTGACAAAATGGAATTAGTCTGACCACTGGGAAGATACCTCCTAACACAAAAAAATAATTCATTTAAATGCTAAAAAGCAATAGGCTGAATTCAGAAAATCAGTTGAATTTATCTATTATCTTTTTTCCTTATCATATTCCACAGTTAAGCAGAACATAATATGTAAAGGTATTAAGAACTAAAGGCACACTTTAAAAATTGCCATTCAGGCTCACAGGAGATTAAACAAATACCAGGTGTGGAAGTAGATTCCTAATCATGAATTTTAACTTTTAATTTACTATCAGGTCATAAAAATTACTTAGAGCTTTTCCTCCCTCTTACCCCCATATTTTAGAACTATAGTGACTAGGTAAACATCAAGTAAAAAATCATGCATAAGTAATACAGGCATTGTGTCTTTCAGAACAGTGTTTTTCCTGGTGTTTAATATTTGCAAGCATGTCCTCTGTGTACAATCCTCCCCTGGGGATCTAACTTAGGTGGCAAGAAAGACAGGGAAGATTCTAATCACTATTATCATCAACCACAATGTGGTCAGTTTCTTGATTGACTTAAATTGTACAATCAGGGTCTATCCAGATATATTCAGCTGCACTCTGTCAAACATTGTGAAGGTTTTTGTGTCTATGAGTTAAAGGTATACAGGGAAGGAAACTTAATGCCCTGATTCATTCCAACCTTCAAGGACAAAACTTTAAGTAGAGAGGATACTAAAAAAGACCCCAGTTTTGTATGTTCAAAGTATGCTTGAATGGATTTATAACGTCAAAGGTCGTTCCAAACTAGGCATGGTGCCCAAGACTCAACATATTTCTTTACGTTTCTTCCTCTATCTGGAATCTTCTCTCCACTTTTTCCTGCTGGTTAGAGCCCTGCTGTTCACTTAAGACTGCACAGATCCTACAACCTTTCCCCAATAAATTACTTCATCAGCTTTAGGTATTTTAAATATATTTGCTCACACTGCTGTATTTTCTAGAAGACTGGAAGATCATGGAAGGCAGGCACTTTGTAACAATCTTTGTGTCCCTGTGGTCTAGCCCATAGGAAGTGCTAAATAACTGATGAAGAACCAATGAACTACATGAAGCATAGATTTTGGAACACTCTCACCACTATAATTTGATTAGACATCAACTTCCTGAAGATAATTTCAGCTCAAGATATTCAGTTATGTTTTGGAATTTTTTTTAAATAGTTGAGTCCTCCTCCACAGTAATATTGTTTTTTTTTTTTTT
>NW_007788519.1:0-1149 GCF_000696425.1 Galeopterus variegatus
TCCTCTTCCCCTGAGCTCCAGCGGACCCGGCTTGGCTGATGTTACATTATTATAGTTGTAAATTGGTGGATTTGTGGGAGAGAGTGACTCTGGGAACCGTTTATTCTGCCATCTTGACCGGAACCCCAGCTTACCCAATTCTTACTGAAAAATTAGTTGAGCAAACTGTCCGCTTGATGGGCACAAAAACTGTTACACCCAGATCAGCTGCAGACAAGAGCGGAGCTTTCAATGGACATTTTAAACAAGTGGGACGAAGATCCTGAAACATTTCTTTGAAGAACTGTAACAGGAGATGAAACATGGCTTTACCAGTATGATCCTAAAGATAAAGCACAATCAAAGCCATGGCTACCAAGAGGTAGAAGTGGTCCAGACAAAGCAAAAGCAGACTGGTCAAGAGCAAAGGTCATTGCAACAGTGTTTTGTGATGTTCAAGCCTTTTTGTTTGTTGACTTTCTGGAGGGCCAAAGAACAATAATATCTACTCATTACGAGAGTGTTTTGAGAAAGTTAGCCAAAGCGTTAGCAGAAGAACACCTGGGAAAGGACCAGAGAGTCCTTCTCCACCTGGACAGTGTTCCTGCTCATTCCTCTCATCAGACAAGGGCAATTTTGCAAGAATTTCAATGGGAAATTATTAAGCATCCATCTTAAAGTCCTGATTGGGCTCCTTCTGACTTCTTTTGTTTCCTAATCTTAAAAAAAAAATCTATAAAGGGCACCCATTTTTCTTCAGTTAATAATGTAAAAAAGACTGCATTGGTGCCAAGCCCGTGGCGCACTCGGGAGAGTGCGGCTCTGGGAGCACAGCAGTGCTCCTGCCGCAAGTTTGGATCCTATATAGGGATGACCGGTGCGCTCACAGCACTCACTGGCTGAGCGCGATGCAGCTGGTCTCAAAAAGGACAAAAAAAAAAAACATTCTCCAGACGCCTGAGTCACTCCCTGGCCAGCGGCCTGCGGCCAGGGTTCATTTCTCTTCCGTGTGGCCTGGAGGAGTGGTTTGCAAAGTGGGGCACAGGCATGCAAGACAATCTGTTGGGGTGCAGGAGGAAGATACATTTTAAATTTTATATATTTATTTATTTTTTTTGTCTTTTTTTGTGTCCAGCAACGGATTGCAACCCTCAGTGTCGCGCCCGTACC
>NW_007788520.1:0-2305 GCF_000696425.1 Galeopterus variegatus
CCATTCTCCACACTTCATAAAGGAGTCCTAACATCTGGAAATGGAAACCACCTGCAAGTGCTTTGACCAGAGATCGCCATATCACTCAAGGATGTGAAAACTCAAGTGCAGGTGAGATGGGAAAGGGATACCCTAAAATGCCAACAAAGCCAGAGATTAATAATTTGGGGCTAAAAGTGTAGAAAAGGAAGGCTCTGGTCAGAAGATCTGGACTTAAATCCTAGTTCTGCCGCTTTCTAACTGGAATGGTAATTAACCTCTCTTAACTTCAGTAGAGTACTGGATATTAAGGGAATTGATTTTGGAGCCGGCCAGTCTTAGGTTCAAATCCTGGCTATCATGTACTTATTGTGTCACTTTGGGTGAGTCCATTTATGTCTATGAGCTTTAGTTTTCTTGTCTAGAAAATAGATACTCTGGGGAAAAAAAAGCCTACTTCACAGGACTGTTTTTGACATTCAAAGAGATAACATGTGTAAAATACCCCATTTATGTCTATGAGCTTTAGTTTTCTTGTCTAGAAAATAGATACTCTGGGGGAAAAAAAGCCTACTTCACAGGACTGTTTTTGACATTCAAAGAGATAACATGTGTAAAATACCACAGTGCCTGGCATGAGTTAAGCACATAAAAATGGGAGTGATTTAACTGTAATCTAATCAATAAAATGGGATCAACCTTCCTCAGAGAGTTGCTGGGAAAAATCAAACATAACCGCCTTTTGCAGGGTTCCTGGTATACACAGATGCACAATAACTGGAATCCTTCCTCCACTATTAGTATCCTCTCCTCACCCTTACACACTCACCTCTTTCAGCCACAGAAGCTTTGGGGCCTGCATTTCCACAGACATCAACCCCCCAACGTACTGGAGGACGCTGTGCTTGGTTTCATTGATTCTTTGGACCTGACTGACTGCTCGGTGGTCCAGCCACATGATGATATTTCGACGGGAATCCCCTGGCAGAAACAAGAGAGAGACCAGGATAGACATGCATTCTTTTCCTTCTAAATTCAAGGGGGCACTTAGGGATTCCCAAGGGCAAAATGCTGCACAACTACTACTATAATTTAATGTACCAAGAATGAACCAAGGGAAAGGATACCAGCAAGGCTAATGAGTATACTGTACCCAAACCCTGGATTTCCCTTCTAGCAATGTGTTCTTTGACCATAACTCCTGGGTTGAAATTCTACACTAAAACCAGGCAAAATCTACCAATCATAGTATTCATTCTCTCCAACATATTCCACACCTTTCCTATTTCCTATGTTCTAGAAAACCTCTTCTGGGCATATATTCAGGAAAAGCACCTATGAAATAAGACTAAAACAATACTTGTACTTTGGTATTTCAAATATCTCCTTTAAGTATGGACAAACAGTTACACAGTGAAGTTTATCTGCTTAAGTTCCCACTTTTTCTAGTCAGTTTAATTAAAAGTAGTTCACTTAGGTGTTTTTTCCTCATTCAGGTGGTTTGGTGGAGCGGGAAGCATGTGAGTTTTGGAATTAGGCGGACATAAGAGGAATGCTGACTCCTATATGATGGATACATATTCAGAAAGCTATTAAACTTCTCTTAGCCTCAGTGTCTTCATCTATAAAATGAGGATAACGATGCCTAAGAGCACATAATGAATGCAAGATCTCAGTTAATCCTTAAGTAAAAGATAATGTGCATAAAAGACATGGCACATACCTATCACAGAGCACACCCTCAGGAGTAAATCATTAGGAACAGAATTTAAAACTAGCTGGAAAAGGAGCACTGGCCCTCACGTCCTACCTCTACCATCCTGTAGCCCACACGGTAACTGTCCCTTTCTCTTCCCCAGTCCCTGTTGATTCATCACGTATTCCTCCTACATCCCTCAGATGGCAAAATGCAGAGAAGGGCAATGAGCACACCTGGGAGACTGTAAAGGGAAAGACAAAAGGGGACCCAGCAGTTCCTGAGCCAGGCATTTTCACTCATTTTATTTAATGGCAAAGTAACTGCAGCAACTACATATCTCACTAATAGCAAATGTTTATAATGTATATTTGTGTGTGTCTCTAGCCCTGTGCTAAACATTTTACACACATCAAGTCATTTAACCCTCAAAACAACCCTCTGCTATAGGTATTATTATCCGTTTTTCAGTGATGTAGGGAAAGTGAATATAAATGGTCAGGGTCCCTCAGGGGTTCAGAGTCTTGAGGAGCATTTGATATAAATACGCACGTGCAGCCAGGTGTTCCTTGGTTATTGTCTAATGTAATTGTGTGGGTGCACCCAGGTGTTCCTGGGTTGTCTGACTTA
>NW_007788521.1:0-2305 GCF_000696425.1 Galeopterus variegatus
AATAAAGTTCAATAGCTGATAAGACAGCAGAGTCACATTTTCAGGATAAAAGGAAAAGTCTGCAGGAGAGGATGGCACTTCAGAAGTAGCACAGCTTAACTTCACAGAGCAGCGTCCTGGCATCGGCAAATAGCGAAGGAAGAACGCTGCTGATAGAAGTTAAACATGTTTTTAGCAATATCAAGAGACGAGACCTATGGACAGAGAAACGTGAATGTGAAAGGGTGAGTTGCTTCGAGAAACCATAAGCAAAGTCATGGTTTCTTGGGGGAGCAACAGCAGGATTTCTTCAGAGTGACTCCGGAATTGAAATATAGGTGGCTTATAATGATGACAAGGATGTTTGTTGGGGACCAAAAAAGCCTATAATTTCCCCACCCCATGTTAAAAATTTAAAAAGACTCTGAGGTTAGTGGCATGAGAATAGATGAAGCCCAGTCTCAAGACCATATAGCATGGTCAATTTGTCTCCAAATAACCTTCCCTTTGCCCACCCACACCCAAATTTACAATACATATAATATCCAAGCAATCTTTTTAATGTTAACAGGCTTGGGCAGTGAGAGAGGGGCTTTCCAAATGTGCACATGACGTGAGTAGGAGGAATTCCCAGAATAAGCTACTTCCTCTCCTCTCCCCCTTTCTTTTTCCTTCCTGTCTACTGGGTGGTACATTGTGAGCACCAGCTGGAGGAATCTAGATCTGTGGCACTCCTAGCAGCCTCTCAATGGCAGCATAGATGTTTCCGCCTGTGGCCATGAGGGCCTGCAGGTTGGCATCACGATCTGCAAAACCCAGGGCCTTAAGCTGCTCCAGTTCTTGCTGGTAGAGACCTTCAGTGAAGAGGAATGAGGATAGTGAGGATTGGGTAGACTGGGAACAAGCATTGGTCAATGCATGGAGGAGCTGAAGAATGGCCAAGGTGGATTGCACGAGGTCTGCTCTATGATCTCGTCTTCTACCTCTGGTTTCTGGGACTCCTCTGGCTCCACGTGGTCTAGCAGGGTTCCATAAGAAGGGTCTCAACCCAGGAAACTCTCTGGACAGTATCTGTAGGCCTTGTTCTATCTGGATCAATGCCTGCAGTGCTTGTGGGTTGGTAATGATGAGTAGTAGCAGCATATGATGTCTCAGTGGGCTGCCAGTTGCCAGCTGGTGTAGCAGAGCTGGATTCTGCTGTAGAACATGCAAGGCTGTATGCAGAACAGAGGGTGAAGGTCTCAGCTGACTGGTGAGAGTGGTTTTCTCCATGGGCTTCTGGCTGTCCTGGGAGGGAAGATCATGGCCTGAATATAAGTCCAGCAAGCCAGTCCTGCACCCTGAATTGGCCTGGCTTGAGGCCATGCCCCTGACCTGGGCAACTGCTCCTGCACTGACCTCTTGTGCCAATGGCTTGGCAGGTGCACAGGTGATGGGGATTATGGTGGTGGTGTCAGTACTGCTGTGAGCATTGGCTTTTCCTCTGTAAAGCTCTGAATCTGGACAGTGGACTTTGGAGGCAACCAATAGGGCCATAATGGAGAGCATGAGCTGCTGCATATCAGAGCAGACTGGACGCATAGCATTGTCACCACCAGGCACTGCCTTCAAGGCTTCCAGCCTCTGCTTGTCTGCCTGCAGGAGCTCCTGTTGCTGGGCTGGGTTCTGCAAGGTATCCAGAGCCTTAAGAGCTGGCACCCATTTCTGTACTAGCCTTGAGGATTCAGAAACATGACTGGCATTGGCTGGTTTTTCACTTGCCAGGCCTTGAACCAGAGGATCTCCCAAGAACTGCACCATAGACTCGGGTGTAGCCATCAGGAGTTGAGCCAGCTGGCCAAAGAAGTCAGCTAGATCAGGTGAATTCTGAGCTAGTCGGCCCAACCTAGCTAGCATTCCAGCACCCTCAGAGGCTGATGGTGCAGAATGATGGGTACTGTGGCCTGTGGGGCCTGGCAGAGTTCCAGGACTGCCTGACCCTTTCAAATGGGTCCTTACCACCAAGTGGACTATAGTGCCATCAAGGATGCCACAGTGGCTCATTATGTCTTGGTCCCGGAGGATCTTCCCAGTGAAGATGAGCATTAGTCGGTCAGTGTCACAGTGAAGACGTCTGGAGATCAGCTTCTTAAGGTGGTGGATGCTGCTGTTTTCTGCCAGCATAAATTCCTGGCAGTCCTGTGGGGTCTTGACAGATACTCTGATAATGCGTGATGATGGATCCCGACCAGATGTCAGCTGGCTGTCCCCAGCTTCATCCCTAGCCTGTGCCATATTTCCTTGAGAATAGAATGTAGGGCCACCTGAGGACACTGGGGCACAGACC
>NW_007788522.1:0-2305 GCF_000696425.1 Galeopterus variegatus
ATATATATATATGTGTGTGTGTGTGTGTATGTGTGTATATATATATATATATATATATATCTGTTTGTGTGTGTGTGTGTGTGTGTGTGTATGTGTACACACACATTTAGATAAGTACACTAAAGGGAAGGAATTTGAGAAAAAAAGCCTTAGCCTAACTAACCCTTTTATGCTGTGGTCTTATGAGAATAAGGTGGCATATTTTCTCAGAAAAGATAAAGTTAAGTTTCTTTTTTTTTTTTTTTCTTTTTGTCTTTTTTTTACTGACCGGTAATGGGATCACAACCCTCGGTGTTGTGCCCGCACCACACTCAGCCAGTGAGCGGGAACCGGTCTCCACATGGGATCCGGACCCTTGGCGGGAGCGCCGCCGCACTCCCAAGCAGCGCACTCTCAAGTGCGCCACCGGGCCAGCCCTAAAGTTAAGTTTCTATAACACAGTGTTTGAATCATATATTTATCCATTATCATTACTTGAGTCTCTATACTGAAAGGCCAAGAACCAAGAAACAACTGAGTAGAGTCAGGTCATGAGAATGAAAGCCTTTCTACCAGGTTTTCTTTTCTCAGCAGGTTAAAGTTTTATGATGCTTAGAGAACAAGCTTTGTAATAATATTTGATCTGAATCAGTCGGCTGCTTCTTATGCTCATTCCCATTATAGGAAAGGGTAGAGGAAATTATTTTGCAAATGCAAACACACAGAAATCACCACAATACATTCCATAGATCATTTTCTAGCTCAGGATCCAGGGACAAAGACTATATCACTCTGAAAAAGGAAAGGACACTGTAGTTCATTTAATATTAATATGGTATTGCTGTGGAATTTAGAAATGCATTTTTTTTAAATAAAAAGTTAGGTAACCCTGGGATGTTTAATTTGTGGAATATAGTAAATTGAGTAATATTTACTGAAGAATATCCACAAACCCATCACAGTTTCTTTCATTTTAATGAGAAGATTAATCAAATGCAGTATGACCCCAACATTTAATAATTTCACCTGCTATTTGTTCTGGGAATGCCAGTAAGTTTAATTGTTAATATTAACTAACATAGTAATCTTTTGCAGTATCAAGAAAAATATGTAGCCTAACAGGCCTACTAAATGAAAGCTACATAAAATGCATGTCTTTCTTTTATTTCTTTTCAGGGAAACAATAGAATTATACACAGTTTACAGGTTTGAGATCAAACTCAGGGTGACTGGGGCACAAATAGTAATAGTGATACTAGAAAATCACAGTCTTCTTTGCCTTTGACTGCATAATTGAAATTAAGTAGTGGGGTTTGCATGGATTACGCAGACAGCCAAGTCAGTGGAAGCTAACAGCATGGAAGAAGGAAGAAGCCAGATAGCAAGGGAAGCTCGACCACGGCACCTGTCCGAGCACTGAAGCCAGGGCAGGAGAGAGAAACCCAAACGGAAGAAGATCACGGGCTAGCATGAAGCGGTGGCAGTGTGGGCAGAGGCTCAACTTCTGCTGAAGACAATTCACCGGGAGTTAGATAACCAAACATGACCACATCGGATCTGTGAAAAGGTTGTAGTGAGCACAGGGCCCACAGGCAGTGGAACCCTAGCGGGAAGGGCAGGTGAGGGACAAAAAATGAAGTCCAGGATCAGGGAGCTCAGGCGACACATGTCCTGTTTTCGCCACATGAGGACATTTTTGATAGAACCAAGCTTATTGTTTCAAGTCTAGAAACACTGAACATTCAGAGGTCCAGTTCTCTGCTTCCCCATAAAGGAGAGAATAAATTTTCCATTCCAAAGTCCACCAGAATTTAACTTTCTGAGGGCAGGGAGTTGTGATTTGTATCACATGTGCAGCACTAGCACAGAGCCTTACATAGTGTAGGCAATTTAATCAATGTGTGTTGCTGTTGGATAGATGAGACCGTCAATAATGGGCTCTCCTAGGTGGGGTGACTTGAGTTTCTCCTCCACGTCTCCCTCAGCTTAACCCCAAGAGGTCAGACACAGCACTGATGTGGAGGAGGATATCTGCTCCTTAGTAATCTGGTTAAACATGGCTCAAATCTGACCCTAATGGACTGTTAAAAACAAAACACTGCCTTATAATTTGTGCAAGTTTCTATAACTCTTTATTGAGAAATAGTCATCCAGTGAGAAGTCTAGCCACGTGCAGGTTTTCACAGTGTGCACACACACAACACTCACCCACGTGCATACTTGAGTGCAAGCCTGCATACACACGTGCACATGTACATTCAGCAGTGTATCCACGTACTGGGGACATTGATTGTTAGGATTGAGTGTGGCATGTGGGGTTGGGGGA
>NW_007788523.1:0-2304 GCF_000696425.1 Galeopterus variegatus
TGCTGGGAATATACCCAGAGGAATGGAAATCATCATGTTGAAGGGACACCTGTACTCCCATATTTATTGCAGCTCTGTTTACTATAGCCAAGAGTTGCAATCAGCCCAAATGTCCATCATCAGATGAGTGGATAAGAAAACTATGGTACATCTACACAATGGAATACTACTCTGCAAAAAAAAAAAATGAAATACTACCATTTGCAGCAACATAGATGGACTTAGAAAAAATTATGTTAAGTGAAATAAGTCAGGCACAGAAAGAGAACTACCACATTCTCATTTACTTATGGGAGCTAAAAATAAATAAATAAATGAATATGCAAACAAATTCCTTGAACTTGTTAGGAGAAGTGATCAGATATGATGTTGATGGGGAGGGAGGGGGGAGAGGAAGGGTCAAAAAGGAATTGGTGAAGGGACACGAAAATCAACTGCACTGTATATTGATAGATTTTTTAAAAATTTAATTGAAAATTCTATTCTTCCATGAAAAAAAGATAATGTAATTTAAATTTAATGCACTGAGGAGAGAAGAGAGAGTAAAATTGGTTCATGGTGTAAGTCGCCATCTTGAAAACAATTCAGTATGGTTCTTGGGGTTGTAAATGTCAACATTTTTAAATGCAGATGGATGATCCCCTTTCTTAGTGTCAAACATAATTACATTGACAAAGTTGAAAAATTTTACCATGTCATTTTTAATGCAGTAGATACTACTACTCTTCAAAATGCATGCTTACATAGTTATGAACATAATATAATCCCCATTTTTTTTTCTCTTTCAAATTTCCTACATAATTTCATCACTATAATGTAACAGTACCATTCATTGCAACTGCGTGTTAGGGATATACCATAATTCACTTGACCATTTTCTTCTCTTTGGACATTGGTTGGTAGCAATTTTTGTCATTATTATTAAAATACTGAGAAGAATGTATTCGTACCTAAAGATGTTTTTGTTTGTTCCAAATTTAAACTATTCCTTCAGGATAAATACCCTACAGTGAGTCAGCAGGTATTCACTTTTTTGTAATTCTGGATACTCTCTTCCAGATCTCAGCTGAAAGCATTTTGCAAATTTAAGAGGTGCACCAGAAAACTGATATCACTGAATCCTCGATGAACCTGGGTAGTTAGGGTATTTTTTAAAATGTGCCAAACCGTCGCATTGGTGATTTTGCTCTGCTTTCTTTGATTAGTGACCAGGTTAATCATTTTCCATACGTTTATTCAGGGGTCCCTTCTCCTCCCTGTGAGCCGTCTGTCCCTGGAGCATGTATGCCCAGTGGCCCCTGCACAGGGTAGGTGGAGCCATGGCTTGTCACAATCAGCTCATTCTGCTGATTCTTCTAACGACACAGGGATAACAGCTCTCCCTGAGAAATACCCAGTGTGTGCAGGTGCTAGATTTAATGATATATTCTGCATGATGAAGACAATTCTGCTCTGGAAGATATTTTTGTGAACAAATGGATATATGTGGATGTTTTGAACTCTGAGATCACTGGTTCCACCTTTTTTAAAAAATTGGACTTGTTTCTGGTCTAGAGACACATACACAGGTTGCTGGGATCTTTGAGTGTGGTTTCCTCATATCCTTTGAGGTGTCTTTTCCATTGCATGGAAGGCTTTTTCACTGGTGGGCCTCTACAATAGGTGCTGAATACACTGTTGAATTCTGGTCTGTCATCCCAACTCCTTCCTGAGGGATTGGAAATGCTGAAGCATATCTTGTCTTTTTTCCTGGTTGGAAGAGTGGTTATCTTGGGAGTGGATGTGGAAAGATCAGAGCAAGCTTATTGGACAGGGAGTACCCACCAAGTTTTGAGCCGCCCGAGGGGCCCAGATGCCAGCCATCGTGTAATAGCCAGCAGGGACTGGCAGACTTTACATTTGGCTCTCACTAAAGGTTTTCACAGCTTAGGGAAAGGATTATCACTAGTCACAAATAGCTTCATGCTTGCAACTGTTAACATCTCTTGGTGTCTATTTGATACTCAACTAGGACAAATTACCTAGCTAGGAAGACAACATTTGTTTTTTTAAAAAGTAAAACAGAATAAACACACTATCACCATAGACAACAGCATAGCACGTGATTAATGCACTCCTGATACCTTGAAGACTGGCCTTTTCACGTTTGTGATGTTCTGTTTTTTGTCTTTCACTCTCATGTGCCCTTCTTTTTCAGTTTCCTTAATTTTTCGAATTCTTACTAACATAATGAAGAAAATAGATCTGCATATATTCCTTCTTTTTACTTAAATATCAGACTAATGACAAAAATAAAGCAGTTCA
>NW_007788524.1:0-2304 GCF_000696425.1 Galeopterus variegatus
AAACTTTGTTTCTCAACATAAGCTCCATCGAGTTCACGACACTCTTGTAAGCGATGACACCAGCCCTTTCGTCCGTCCCTAAAGAACGGAGGGTCCTGGGAGGTGAACCATGGTGCTGGAGTCTTTTTCACATTATCACCTGAAGAAAACTGGGGGCCTTTTAAAGACTTTTTAAGGTTAGGAAACAGCAAGAAGTCAGGAGGAGCCAAACCAGGACCGGAAGGTGGATGCCTAATGATTTCCCATCAAAACTCTCACAAATCGCCCTCGTGTGATGAGAGCGACGCGCAGGCGCCTTGCTGTGGTGGAGCAGGGCTCTCTGGGGAAGCTTCCTGGGTGTTTCTCTGCTAAAGCTTTGACAAACTTTCCCAAACACTCTCATATAAGCAGACGGTCTCGTTCTTTGGCCCTCCAGAAAGCAGGGCTCTCCGGGGAAGCTTCCTGGGTGTTTCTCTGCTAAAGCTTTGACAGACTTTCCCAAACACTCTCATAGAAGCAGACGGTCTCGTTCTTTGGCCCTCCAGAAAGTCAGCAGCAGAATGCCTTGAGCATCCCCCAAACTGTCGCCGTGACCTTTGCTCTCGACTGTGCGCTTTTGCTTGGGCCGGACCTGCCACCCGTGGGAAGCCGTCGGTCTGATTGTGCCCTGTCTTCGGCGTCGCTATGGTAAAGCCACGCTTC
This sequence comes from Galeopterus variegatus, assembly GCF_000696425.1. Taxonomy (NCBI): domain Eukaryota; kingdom Metazoa; phylum Chordata; class Mammalia; order Dermoptera; family Cynocephalidae; genus Galeopterus; species Galeopterus variegatus. The sequence continues at coordinate 682 of NW_007788524.1, forward strand.
ATCTCCTGTTCCAGTTCTTCAAGGAAATGCTTCAAGATCTTGATCGTGCCTGTTTAGAATGTCCATTGAAAGCTGTGCCTTGTCTGCAGCTCTGACCTGGGTGTGACGGGTTTGGCACCCGTGGAGCAGAAAGGAGCTCATTGTAATTTTTCAGTCAGAATCGTGTGAGCCGAACCCATCGAGATGCCTGCTGTTTCTCTGCTGACCGCGGGTCCTGTTCAGCGAGGGCATGAGAAAGACCGACTTCTCCCTTGCCAGTGCATGCGGACGGTCCTTGCTGTGGGCTCCACCTCCAACACCATCTCGTCCCGTCTTCATCTGTCAACTGCTGATTTCTCTGGGCACTGTCCCCACACGCTTTTGAAAAGCACCAACTATTTCACGGTTCTTCCACCCAAGCTTCCCCATAAATGTGATGTTTGCTCTTGTTTCAACTTTAGCAGAATTCATGTGGCCCTGACAGGCCTCTTTTCAAACTGATCTGATCCTTCTTAGTGCCTTAAACTAGATCCTGTTCAGACATGTTATAACAACTTAGTATCAGTTTATGTTGGTGCAAAAACATTCTGAAATCCATGCTGTTTGTTTCTTAGTATGCATTTTCCATGAACTTTTGAAGACCCCTCGTACTATCAGATACCCAGCCAGCATTCAAATCTGCCCGATCGCTTCCGCATGTGTATTGCAACATCGAAGGCTGCTAAGCCCTCTGGGGACAGGTGATGGGGACTCGAGGAGAGGCGGTTGGAGCTGGCCCCTGGCCGGATAAACTGCACTGTTGCAGCACTGTGACCTGGGGTGGCCTTGCCATCTGTCTCCTTCAGCTGACTTTGGCTCCGTCATCTGGCAGTGGGCTCCCTGAGCACAGGGAGTCTGCTCAGTCATTACTCTGCCCCCAACTCACGGCAGGGCCTGGTGCTTGGGAGGTGCTCAGCAGACTCTTCCTGAATAAATCAGTGAGTGCTCTGGCCCCCGAGGCTGATGTGCCCACTGGGCAACCAAAGGAAACAACCTGCGGTGACTCTGAGAATTGCAAAGTCATAAAATGTCACCCTTCAGTTGGCACAGGTGCAGTGGCTGAGACCCAAGACCTGAGCCCCACTCTACCTGGCTGGCTCTGGGCAGGGCCTACACTGGTGTCTAAGCGTCCACCTGCACGAGGGGACAGGCTGCATCAGGGCCCCGAGACGAGGCCCACAGAAGCTTCGGCAGGTGTCCCTCCACACCACGCCCGCTCACAGAGCTTCTCAGGTCTGCTCTGATAAATACCCCCAGAAGGGAAGAGCAATTCCCTGCCACACCCGTGCAACTTTGGGTTCACAATTCAGAAATTCTTTCTCACAAAAAATTCACACCAACACACATCTTGACACATTTTTATCATATTTTTCTCCTAGAAAATCTTCGAAAACCCAGGAAGCCTCCCCTCCCTAACACATGGTTTTGTTGACGGGCAGAGGCGGGGCGGTACGGCAAGTGTCTTCCCCGGTTGCTCAGCCACCGCAGTGCAGACGCCCACAATGGCGGCGGATCATGCAGACACACCAACGTGGCCCTCACCGTGCTGCGACGCAGGCACCCACCTCGGCATTGATGAAGCCCACCTCCGCGAAGTTCCGCAGC
>NW_007788525.1:0-2304 GCF_000696425.1 Galeopterus variegatus
GTCTCCTCTATTTATCCAGTACATCATCCACTGTCTTACTCCGTTTTGTGTTGCTATAACACCGTACCTGAAACTGTGTAATTTGTGAAGAACCAGAGGTTTATTTGGCTTACGATTCTGGGACAGCTGTATCTGGCACGGGCCTCAGACTGCTTCTACTCATGGTGGAAAGTGGCAGCAGCCAGCGGGTACAAGCAGATGACATGGTAAGAGGAAGCAAGAGAGACTGGAGGTGCCAGGGTCTTTTAAACAACCAGTTCTCACAGGAACTAATAGAGCGAGATCTCACTCATTACTCCCTCCACCTGGGGAGAGCATTAATCCATTCATGAGGGATCTGCCCCCGTGACTCAAACTGCCACACTCGGTGGGGATCATATTTCCATGAGTTCTAGGAGGACACTACATCCAAACTTCATTATCCACATAGCCAAGAAAGTCAGCTCCACAAAAATAAATTAAATCACGTTGCCTCCAGGCTTAACAACCATCCATGGTTCCCCATTAGCTACTGGGCTTACACTGATGGGCAGGGCCCTCTGCACAGCTCTAACCTCATTCCCTACCATCCTTCTGCCATAAACCTATGCCCCAGGGGCCCAGTACATCTCATCCATCCATAATCACTATTTTTTGCACACAATTTTTCTTATGCCTAAAATGTTATTGTGATATCCTATTCAAACACATCCTAATGCTTCATCTCAATTTAAAGGTCAAAGTTTTGATAGTTCATGGAAGGTTCATAAAGATGGGGTCCTGGTGAGCCCTTCATCCCCAATACCTTGACTAGTGCCTGCCACATAGCAGAAGCTCAATAAATATCTGTAACATGAATGAATAAATGAACATCTGTACAGCTGTATCACATTGTTTTATAATTATTTGCTTATTTTCTTGTATCCTGTTTGACAGCAAGAATGTGTTTTGGGGGATTTGTTTGTTTGTTTGAAGTGTGCCTTCAAATGCCTGAACAGATGGTCAGGGTTCAAAAAATGTTTGTGAAATGAGTAAAGAAATTTAAAAATATAATGTTACAACTAAGAACATAGGCATAACTTAACTAGCACACACTATATACGATAATTACTTGCTAAAAGAGCCAATAAAAACATGTTTACACATTGCTTTATGATGAATTAAAATTTATTTCTACTGCAGGTAATTGTGTTTAGATACTTTCACAGTCAGCATTCTTTTTTACATATTTCTTTACATCTAAATGACAGTTTTGAATCTTCAGCTGTCATTTCATACCATAATGCAGATTTTCTAAGCATTGCTGCTCGAGGATGTATTGTTTCATCTCTTGGCTTATCCATTCAAACTTGATAGGACCTTTCCTAACAGTTCCTTTATTGTACAGAATCTTGAGCTTCAGCACTAATTTTGATATAATAATTTTTTGGCAGTCATTTAGTATTACTTGTAACGTTCTGTAAACAAAAATTATAAATGAGAAATTGGAGAAAATTCAACAAATATTATTTTGTAAATACTTTCAATCATTTACCATATCTATAAACAAACAATCTAATTACAAATCCCACATATGTTCTTTATAATAATTTTACAAAGATCTCCCTGTACAGAAAGATAAATGTTTGCCTACTATGTATATAGTTACTTGAGAGCAATAAGATTGGCTGTTTTTCAAGGAAATCTGTAATTAAAATCCTTAATTCAGACTATTCAAATCAGTCCAAATTACTGACATTTATTGTTTTTATGGGATTCATATACCTAATCATTCTCTGATATAAATTGCTTCTTTATTTAGCAAAGTGTTCTTTAAGTTAGCAGCCTCATAAATTCAGATTTTTAGTTTTGTTTAAAAAAATTATTTTACTGTTACTGTAAGATACAACCGTAATACAAGTTTGAATTTGGGATTAGTTTTATTCATAAGTAAGTAGAAAGCAAATAAAAAGAAAATTATACATGATATCCAAATAAAACCAGAATGAGAATAGACATTCTGGTGTCTGCTCTCTTTTATTTTAGATTAATACAGATGGCTCATTTGATAATTTTCTGGTCATAAAGTCAGTCAGTAAAGTGTCCCCAAGTCATTACCATCAAGGCATGGTATTTTCTCACTTAAATTCTAGAGAACTGGTGCTTCATAAAAATAGGGACAAAAAAAAAGATCTTCTGAAAGCAGCTCATGTCTAAGAAAAGATAAACTGGAAAGTAGCATACTGTCCAGCAACACCCTTTGAGAACACTAATACTTGGTATTTATTTTATTTATTTATCTATTACTTTATTTTTCCTTTAGTTTTAATATTTTTTCAAATACAT
>NW_007788526.1:0-2304 GCF_000696425.1 Galeopterus variegatus
ATTTCTGGTACTTGCCAGCTAGTAGACACAGCTGGCCTAATCCCATTTACACTGACCAAACCTTTGTAATTTTTCACTTGACCTCCACTGCCTCCTCCTCCCCTGTTCCCTCATTACCCTTAAAATACACAGATACCTCTGTGCAAGTTCAAATGAAGCTCAGTTCTTTCCCCTACTGTCAGTAATTACTGAATAAAATCTGTTTTCACCACTTTAACAAATGTCTGGCTTTGTTTATCATTGACAATCTTCCTCTAAAACTACAAAGTCTCATCCTATTACATTATTGACTCTAATTACAGGATCTTCTTGTTTAAATCGGGTCTAGATACAATAAGGCTTTTGGAGTGTGGTAACTTCAGTATTGTATCTTTCAATTTGAAGAATTGTGAATTAAGGAGAAAAATTCTCATCTGTTTTCACACCCAAAATACAATGGTGGTACAGACCTAGATAACTGCTATAGACACTCTGTGTCAGGTGCAGTTCTGTCACCTGTTCACAGCAGTTCTGAAATTCACCTGTGATGAAGGTACTGTCTGACTCCCAGGAAGTTACCAGCTCTGGCTTCGTTCCACATCTTAGTTTCATCCTCTGCAGACTCAATTTTATCCTCTGTGTGTTCACGACTAAGTAGACTGTCCTCCCTGCTTCTCGCCTGTAAAAAGCTGGGGAGGGGGAGGGGAGTGGTTTCCAAAGTGCTCTTTTCGTTTTACCGTCTTCGTCATTTTTGCTCTAAACTGATAAAAAAAAAAAAATACCCTTAAAATCTGTGTGGATTTTCTGTGTATCGATTTATGAATCCACTCCATCAAACAATATCATGTCCACCACTCTCTTAAAAATAAGTCCTTCTCTTACTTTGGGCTTCCTGGGAGGCTGCCGTGGCACAATGCCTTCAGGTCCTCTGAAAGCCTGTCATTTAACAGATAAGCTAAGCAAGAGATGTCCTTAGGTCCTTAGAAACTCATTCGTATTTGAAAGGGTTATGAAGCATCTCCTTAACTCTTTCTGTGGTTTTTAACACAGGGTTTTTCAGTTTCACCTTTGGCTTCATCTTTATCCTAACAAGTATTTCTAATGGTACACTGGATTTTATTTTTTCTAAGGTCCTTTCTTACATTAAAAAAAAACTGCTGAAAGAGACAGGGGGTGAAAAATAATTAAGTTTTTTTTTGTTTTTTTTTTTTCCTTTTTGTCTTTTTTCGTGACCGGCAACGGGTTGCAACCCTCAGTGTCGCGACCCTTGGTGTTGCTCCCGCCCCTCGCTCAGCCAGTGAGCCGCCAGTCTGTATGTGGGATCCGAACCCTCGGTGGGAGTGCCACCGTGCTTCCCAAGTGGCGCACTATAGCAGTGCGCCACCAGGCCGGCCCAATAATTAAGTTTTTGAACAGAGCAAGCCCTGGCTTATTTACAGGTTCTCAAAACTTTACTCAAAAATATGGTGGTTTTTTTTTTTCATTTGTTTTTTTGTTTTTGCTCATCTCTCTCTCTGTGTCTTCTTATACACAGATAAAAGAAACCAAGGGATTCTTATAAAATCTGCCTGAAAATTTCCTTAGCCAAACCCATAGGTTAATTAGCAAATGTTATATCTTTCACATTAGAACAGATGACAGTGTTGCTAAAACTCCTGCCACTACACAACATGTCATTTTATTTTCCATTGTCCAGTAACACTTTCCTGTCTGTCCTGGCAGCCTTGACCAACAGCCTTTCTGAGGCCCTCGTAGACTTTATGAAGTCTTCTCAAATCCCTTCTTGCTTTAACTAAAATACTACGTTGCTTTACTAACATTAAAGGACCTTCCATTTTATACCTGCTGTCCAGTTCCAGAGCCAATACCATATGTTTCAAGTTTTTTACACAACAGAACCCCACTTGTGGTACTAAGTTTATGTCTCAGTTATTATTATTCTACAATAATAAACTTGATAGCTTAGAGTAATTATTTTATTATGGTCACAGATTTTGTAGGTCATTCTCTTAGTCAGTTTGGGCTGCAATGGCAGAATACCATAGACTGTGTAGCTTAAACAACAGAAATTTATTTCTCAGAGCTCTGGAAGCTAGAAGCCCAAGATCAAGGTGTTAGCAGATCCTTAGTCTAGTGAGAACATACTTCCTGGTTTGTAATTGACCATCTTCTCATTGTATCCTCACATGGCAGAAAGAAGAGAGTAAGCAAGCGCTTGTGTCTCTTCTTATAAAGGCACTAATCCCATTCATGAGGACGCCACCTTCATGACCTAATTACCTCCCAAAGGCCCCACCTCCTAATACCATCACACTGGGGGGTAGG
>NW_007788527.1:0-2304 GCF_000696425.1 Galeopterus variegatus
TGTTTAATCCCATATGGGCGTACATTTAGATGGTTTCCGATTTTTCCCATTATAGATGACACAGGAGTTAATGCGCTTGTAGTGTAATATGCTTTTGTGTACCCATGATTACTTCCTTTGGGATAGACTGAAGAACTACCTTGAAGAATTTATCAGAAAAGAGCCCCTATATCTTTACCTTTGTTCTAAACTATGTTAGGGAGCCAGGGAGTTACCCAAGAGTGTCTGCTTTGAGGAGCAGCTTCTAGAAGGTGTTTAACATGCATCTGCTTTTGCCCTGGGACTATGTGTGTGGGCTCAGTCACCAGCCCCTTTGGAGGGATGTCATGAAGCTGAGTGTCCTCTTACAAAGTAGAGAATAAATTGGCAATGGTATGTTAGCCCTTACACTTGTGTTGTATGACTCTAGGAAGAAGTGAGGACGTGAAAGAACCCATCCCAGCAAGCACATGGCCAAGTTCATGGGAACTGGTGATGCTGGATGGTGTTAAGGACATGATTCTTGGCCAAGACATTGGCTAACCCAAATCCTGCTTTAGACCACCCTCCTTGGGAAAGACAAAAGTGGAGAGAATGAAACTATAGAATATATTGTGGTAAGCATTTGTTGGTTTTGCCTGTCCAGCATTCATTCTCCATTCTTCTGATAACAGGACCCCGACTATCCTTTGGGGACAAGCCCTCACCCACTCTCTGTCCAGGGCTGGGCACAGAACCCAGGTCTGACCAGTCCAGAAGAGGATGCAGCAGTAGGTTCGTGACCCAGGCTTGGCCAACATAGGCTTTCCAGGACTCTTGCCTGATCTTTTCTGCTGGTAGAGTGTGAACCCTGAGTTGCTGATGGTGGTGCTTACCATTCAGGAATAAAGGGAAGAGAGGTGAGAAGAGGAGCAACAACGAGTCTTGATGAGATTGTGGGAATTTCTGGATCCAGCCACACCAGAAGCTACTGAAGCAAGTGCACCCTGCTTCCATTTTTAAAGCCATTTAAATTAGAATTTTTTTCACTAGCAAACAAGAGTCCTGAATGAAATAGCTTTTTATTTCACTGGGGCTCCCTAGGCATCTCAAATGTAGACCTCTGCCGAGCTATGCTGTAGAACCTTTTATACACATGATACCTGTGACCAGCAACCATAGCAGCCCATATGTGAATTTCCCATCTCACCATTGCAATGAGAGGAAAGAGCAGAACTCACCCACCAGTGAGAAGAGAAAGAGAGAGAGAGAGTGAGAGGGCATTTGTGCAAATGTAGGATGAGGGTGGTCCCCCGCGGGAGAAGAGCAGGAAGAGGCAGGGATGGCCGGGGCTGTCCTTGCTTTTCTTGCTCAGCCACATGGAAGGTGGAGACGAGAGACCACGCCCGCACATGCACAACTTTTTGAACTCAGTGAGTGCTCTACCTTTTGTGGGGATGGTGACCCATCAGAGTCTTTGAATTAGACCCAAACCTCTAAACCCTGCTCCGTGGGGTGGAGTGGAAGCAGGTCATTAGCTCTACCCATCCAACGAGCTTTATGGGCAGGAAGCCAGTATAGAATATGGGTCAGGCTACAGCAGCAGTTCCAGTGTGATGGCCACCATGTCACCCCCTCAGAAAGGCCTGCTGACTGTAAAGACTGTTCTACTGGTGACTCAGTTTCTCAGCCCCTCATACTCTTTTTGTCTTTCCTCTCTACCACCTCTGTTTCTTTCCTCTCAACCTGTGTGTCCCCCAAAGATTAAGCTCTAACTTGGACAGTTAGCCACTGTCCACCATGGCTTCCCTACGGGTCAGAGTCTTTGCAGCAGGCCACCTCATGGGCTGCTGGGTCCCCTTATGCCTACACATGGCACTTTGGGGCTAGTAGGTCTGATCAGACTGTGGTAAGGATGGTGGTGATGGAGGGGTGTCACATGACCCAACTTACGGCAACTCAAATGGGACAGTGTCTGGCTTCTTTCCTCAGAGCAGAAAATCCCAAGAAGGTTCCAAAACCCTTGTCTTGATTCCCCTCTCCCAGCTCAGGTTGGGAGAATACGTAACACATAATTGTGTCCATGTGCGTCTGCGAGAGCGTGCATGAGCATGCATGCGTACAGAACATTTGACACCGAGTTTCTCCTCTCCTGCACATTTTCATTTCCTCCCTTCCTCCTTACCCTTCTCTTTTTCAAGTAGTCTCTAATCGTATGAACTAGACTGTGTTGCCTAGGCTACAGGTGTTTTCTAGCAGTTTCAGCCACCAAATGTAGGACCTGATCCTGGTCACACCTGCAAAAGGTAGCCTTGATTCCAAGTCCTCCCCTCTGACACAGCAGAC
>NW_007788528.1:0-2304 GCF_000696425.1 Galeopterus variegatus
GGGGGGGGGGCAGCAAAGCCCCTGCAGGAGTAGCCTCACCAGCCCAGATGCCATTGCGGGGGAGAAAGCAATGGAGGACAGAAGGAAAAAAATTGGACCAGTATTGTGGGAACACAGTTTTTGTATTGTTTTTTATATTTGTATTATTTTTATATATTTTTTTCCAAATATTTTCAATCTGTGGTTGCTTGAATCCATATATCTGAATCCATGGATACAAAGGACGGACTGTATATGTATTTACTTATAACAAAATTATAGCTTATATTTCTACGTTGATAATATTTATAATACTTATGTTTCTATAACTCCTTTAGAAGCCTAAACATTTTTATGAGTATTTTCAAGATTACTAGGAACAGACAGTTAACTTGAAAGATGTCTTTGAAGAAATGAATTTTAACTAGTTATGAAGAAGACGAATGCCAAGAGATTACTAGAGAGCAAAATACAAATGGGACGTATGTCGAAGCAAATGGCTGAAGGTTCAAACAAGTTACATGGAGACAAGCAAAAACATCCAAATAGGAGAAAAAATTAAAATAATAAAACTGAAGGAACGAAGCAAATAACGAGTAGAAAACTTTAAAAGCCAAAGAGCAGTCTGAAATCGACATGGTTAGAAACTCAGAGTAAAATCTTAATTGAAATGCACCAAGATGAAACCAAATTCTTATTGAGAATATTCTCACAAATAAAAATCGCAATGAAAAGCGTGTAGAAGAATAAAAAAGTTTCACAGCTGTTGTAATAATATTTTAAATTAAGCTCTCCAAGTAGAAAGAAAGGGATTTTACAGGGTTTGGTTGGAAAGCATATAGGTAGTTTTCATTTCCTAAAGTGGTATATTCTAAATCCAAAATAGTTTAACAATCAAACAGATAATTAAATAGCAAACTCACAGTACTGATTTTGCCTTTTCTCTTCACTGGAAGAAATGGGCATGCTTTCACTTGAAGATCTTTAATGGCAGCAGTCATTGTACTGTTTTCAAGGTCACCTTTACAGCAAATTTCACATTGCGTTGTAATGACTAAAGCAGGAGCATCATTTCTTGTCATGTCAGCCACAAACACAATTTCAGGATTTCTAATAACAGTATTAATTTCCCACTTCTCTGATTGCCGTGTAGGTACTAAAACAGAAATAAAAAATAAATTAATACTTTAAAATGTTTATACATATTTACTATATATTATTTATCTCTTATGAGAAAATGTTATTTCATTCTAAGTAAATAGTAAATTAAAACAATCTTAGATTCTAAAGGAATCTACTGCAACTCCCTTAATAAAGATTTGAAGAAGCTATAGACATAAGAACATTAACAAATATAGGACAAAATCTCTACTACTTAATGTCAAAGCTAGAAATTAATCCAGTTTCCAAATTTCAACTTGACATCCTTTCTACTATAACACAATGAATGAAATATGTCAAAAGATAATAGAGAAATAAACATAACAAATAAATGAGTGCTTTAAATTAAAATACTATCTTTAATTATTTTAAAGGAGTGGATGGTTCACTCTTCTTCCTGCTTATTTCCTTCTATGATAAATTCTTCTGAATTACTGCAGAGAAATACAATTACTTATTCCAATGTAGGTCTCATACTTTTTGAACCCAGTATATATTCATGCCTTTAAAATAAATGCAAACTGCAAATCCTCCCAGAAAATTCATTAAGGTTTTCCTCCTACCTCTGAAAAATAAATATTTTAATTTATAAATGCATTTACCCTGATCATCTAAAAGGCTAATCAAGGTAAATGTTGTCAGAGCACTTCGATAATATAAATATTAAATATTTTACCAAGTAACTAACCTTCTTCCTTAGAAGTCCATGTTTGAACATTTGTTTCTACAGCACTGCCTATGGTGTAGGCCTCAAAAAAGACATTTGCAACGGTCAGCAGAAATTCCACACTTGCACAAATATACATTTCTTGAAAGACTGCATCAGTCACACAACCATCTCTGACTCTCTTATACTTTACATCCATCATGTTCTTTTTGTCAAACCCCACTGTCAATCCTATCATTCTGAAAAACACAATAATAACCACTATGTTTGCGTAACTTACAAATAACCAAACACATCAATAAAACTGGAAAGATCTCGTCTCTTTCACTAAGAGCAAACAAGTATTCTGAAGTCATGTCTCTAGGGAAGATCCACAAGGTGCTCCAAATAATGAATTTACAAATTTCTGGAGTACAACTGTTTCATAAATTAGGAACTGACTGTTTAAGAAATTATCAGAGTTTTGAATCTCGGCATATTTTTTCTTCTTGATTTTT
>NW_007788529.1:0-2303 GCF_000696425.1 Galeopterus variegatus
ATCTCGATTAAGTAATTTTTTAACTATAATTCTTCAGTAAATGTTTTGATTTCTTTTTTTTTTTTGTAGTTTTAAGACCTCAAATTACTCTAGCCAACTTCCTTATAAAATAGAAAAATCAGAGTACTTCTGTGTTTGGAAATATTAGAAGCAAAGCTTCTAAAATGGTTTTGTTGAATATATGGGAATAGCATAAAAATTTGTGGGCAGTACTTTATTTTTTTAATTTTTAAAAAAATTTTGTCCTTTTTGAGACCGGCCGCACCGTGCTCAGCCAGTGAGCGCTGTGAGTGCACCAGCCATCCCTATATAGGATCCGAACCCGCGGCGGGAGCGCTGCTGCGCTCCCAGCGCCGTACTCTCCCGAGTGCGCCATGGGCTCGGCCCAATGTGGGCAGTGCTTTAAATAGGAACCTGAATCGTGTTACACGTTTATGTTTTGAGATGTAAATCTGTTAGATTGGACCCCTTTCTGACTGACTGCAAGGCTCTTGAAGAGAGACCATGTCTTAATTTTCCTTTATCCAAAGTGGGTCTCAAAGAGCCTGGCATGTAATAGGAACTACCAATGTTTGTGGGATGACTGAATTATGAGAAATTGACCCTGGCATGTTAAAGACCATGTTAATTATTTTTGTGCCTTCTCTTTCTGGAACACTTTATCTCATGCAGTGCTAACTATTAAAATCTGTGATCGTATCTTTGATCAAGCCTGGGGATATAAAATAGATTTAAAAAGTCAGGGTGGATAGCAAAACATTTTAATGGGAGCAGAAAATGTATTGCTTATAATGGCATTATTAAAGACCAACCAACATTTTACTTTTGAATGATTATGTGAAACAACTGGGTAATTAGAAACTTTTAAGTGATTTGTGAGGCCAACCATACTTATTCTTGAGTTTCTTGGATGAGTGCTGCTATATAGCATAAAGTCCCATCTTTCTCTGTTTTCACTGATTTAAATCAAATAGTCTTTGTCTTTGTTTTTGTAATGATACCAGGAGCATGCTCTACCTTGATGCATGGATGGCCTGATTATTGGAGAGCATGCAGAGGCTGTCTAGAAAGGGTGCTACTGTGCAGTGTAGATGCCTGACCCATGTGGGTGGGAGGAGGCATAGTCATCCTTCCTTAATCAACTTGCCAGTGTGAAAGGGTCAGAGACAAAAACCTGAAAGTTACAGAGGAATCTGAAGAAATAAGATTTCCTGGCACTCACTTGCTTATGTTTTGAGAACAGTTTTTCTCAGGCTCTAAGTTTACACCAACATCGTACCAAATACAGGCATGTGTTGCTTAACTACAGGGGTATGATCTGAGAAATGCATCGTTAGGTGATTTCATTGTTGTGGGAGCATCATGGAGTATACTCACACAAACCTAGATGGCACAGCCTACTGCACACCTGATTTATATGGTACAGCCATTATAATCTATGGGACCACTGTTATATGTGCGGTCAGTTGCTGACCAAAATGTCATTATGCAGCACATGACTGTACTCACATGTTGCCTAAAAGTACTGTAATCACTGTAAATGCCCAGTCTTTGAAGATCACATATGGTGACTGTGGCTGGCAGGCTGAAATGGACTACAGACCAGCTTGCCTTGACATTTCTTGCTTTATTTTATGTGAGGGAAGCTAGTGATCTCCCCAAATGTGTTTTCAGAGGAAACAGGCCTAGAGAGTGTTATTGACTTGACTGATGAGGTGTCACTGCTAACAAGTAGCAGAGTGGGGGCTTTCACCCAGATCCGCCTTACTCCCAATAAATGGGGAGTCAGCTCATCATGACAGTAAAATCACTTACCAAAGAAGCACGTAAACTATTTGCATTATTCTTGATATAAAAGGTAAGTTTTGAATGTCACGAACCCAGTGCAGCCTGTGGCTTGGGTTCCTTTGCGACAATCGAGGTGGGCTGCCCCATAGTCATTTGTGTTGTTGCAACACGCACCAATCAATGGACAACTTAATGCTTAAGTGGGATGTGCCAAGGCTGCTGGGGCACACTGTCTTGCAGTCATTTCTTAAAGTTTAAGTGCATTCAGCAACACATGCTATTCAGTACGTTTACAACAATGTACTTGGTCTTTCTGTGCATCATTCTATAATATTAGAGCTTTTAAAATGCCCTTGTCTGCCTTTGACATATAGATGTTTATTTTCAATTTACTTGGAATTTCTTGTTTGGTTTTCATCTTCCACAGAGAACTTTTATGTAGTGTTGGGAAAATAGAATAGTTTGGTCAGGGGCCAGCCCGGTGGCGCACTGGATAGTGCACCGCTTGGGAAGCG
>NW_007788530.1:0-2303 GCF_000696425.1 Galeopterus variegatus
AAATTGGAAAGTAACTGAAAAAAAAAAAAAAAAAACGTAAACTGCTCAGAAATTTTACTCCATGCATCTGGCCTTGAAATGTCATATCATCTAAATCCATAATGATAACAGGCACTTTTTAATGTTTTTATCATAGTACATATATATAAGAAGTATAAATTCATTATATGAACATGGTATATACATCTGTAAACTTACATAAAAATGTTTACAATAAAAAACAACTCTTCTACCACATCACTTTTCATTCATCAGTCTACAACACAGAATTAAATATATTCAACATTTTATACATCTCCATATCATATGTTTATCCCATGTCTTGATCATTTGATGTTAAGCAGTATCTTCTGACTATCCTATCAGTAGATGAGAACATAGCTCTCTTACACTATATCTGCTGCTTGTCAGTATGCTCAAAGCAGGCATATTACTGATTAGCTAAAGAAATAAACATTGTTTTCATTATGTTCATTATAGTTTCAAATTGGATATTGCATATTTTTTCATAACTCAATATTGTAAAATGTGTTATTTTCATATGTTTTTATAATGTGTGCTTTAACAAAAATCCTCAGATATCTTCGTATTAGTGATAACTGGAACAGCCTGGCTACCCTAAATTTTCTTATTAAAAAAAAAAATATATATATATATATATATATTTTATATATATATACACACACAATAGGCTTTACTATTAAGAACAGTTTTAGCTTCACAGCAAAATTGAGCACAAGATACAGAGATTTCTCATATGCCTCCTCTCTCCACATATGCATAGCCTCCCCTACTAACAACATCCCTCACCAGAGTGGTACATTTGTTACAATCAATGAACCTATATTGACACATTTATCACTCAAAGTACAGAGTTTGCATTAGATTCACTCTTGGTATTGTACATAGTATAGGTTTGGACAAATGTATGGCATGAACCATACCTAGTAGTTACATTGTTCTAAAATTCCTCGGTGCTCGGACTGTTCATCCCTTCCACCTCCCTAAACCCTTGCAAGCATTCCTCTTTTTATGGTCTCCATTGTTTTGCTTTTTACAGAACGTAATTTCATTGAAATCACACAGTATGTGGCCTTTCAGATTGGCTTCTTTTGTTTACTGGTATGCATTTAGGATTCCTACATGTCTTTTCATGACTTGATAGCTAATTTCTTTTTACTGCTAAATACTATTTTCTTGTGTCGATGTATTACAGTTTATTTACCCATTAACCTCCTGAGGGATATCTTGGTTGCTTCCAAGTTTGGGCAATTATGAATAATGCTGCTATAAACATGTAATTGCAGGTTTTTGTGCAAAGAAGTTTTCAGCTCATTTGGGCAAAAACCAAGGATCACAGTTACTGGATTATGTGATAAAAGTATGTTTAGTTTTGCAAGAAATTGTCCTCCTGTCTTCCAAAGTGGCTGAACTGTTTTCCATTTCTACCAGCAATAAATGAGAGTTTCTTTTGCTATACAACCTTGTCAGCTTTTGTTGACGTTGGTATGTGGAAGTGGCCCATTCTGATAGGTATGTAGTGGTATTTCATTGTTACTTTAATTTTTAATTCCTAATAACATATGATTTTGAGCATCTTCTCATATGGTTATTTGTAATCAGTAAATCTTATTTGGCTAAGGGTCGGTCCTGGTATTTTTCCCATTGTTTAAAATAGGGCTGTTCATTTTCTTATTGTTGAGTTTTAAGAGTTCTTGGTACATTTTGGGTAACAGTCCTTTTTCAGATGTGTCTTTTGCAAATATTTTTTCGCTGTCTGTGACTTGTCTTCTCATTCTATTGACAGGTCTTTTCACGGAACAGAAATTCTAATCTTTATGGAGTCCACCTTATCACTTCTATCTTCATGAAGTATGCCTTTGGTGCTGTATCTGAAAAGCTATTGCCATACACAAAATCATCTAAATTTTATCCTACATTATCTTCTAGGAAATTTAATAATTTTGCTTTTTCATTTACATCCATGATACATTTTGAGTTAATTTTTATAAATGGTATACAGTTTTTGTATAGATGGCTTTTGTTGTTTGTTTGTTTTTTTTCTCATATGGATTTCTAGTTGTTCCAGCATCATTTGTTGAAAAGACTATCTTTGCTTCATTGTATTGTCTTTGCCCCTTTGTCATCAGTTGACTGTATTTATGTGGATCTATTTCTGGGCTCTCTATCTGTTCAATTGATTAATCTGTCTATTATTTCATCAGTTCCACTGTCTTGATATCTGTAGCCTTAAACTGTCTTAAAATCAAGTAGTATCATTCCTCTAACTTTGCTCTTCTTCC
>NW_007788531.1:0-2303 GCF_000696425.1 Galeopterus variegatus
CCACGAGCACTTCAGGTAGTTAAATCCTCTTCCGTAACCTCTTACTGCCTTATCAAAACCTCCCGGATTCTTCATTCAGAAAGTGAAGATGGGATTCCATCTTAATGAGGTTACATCCTACACAAGCAAATCTGGGCCAGGCAACACTTGAAGGAGCTGTTCACACTCTGCGGCAACCACGGTGCTACCACTGCAAAGTAAACACATCATTTTTTTGCAAAACAAGAAAAAGGATACTCTTGCATTTTAATAGGACTTAAAACCATAAATTAGAGAAATATAACTCAGGCGGCGGAAATAGAGGGTTAACCCAGCATGTAGATATGGTTATGAGTAGGGACGGATGGAGAGAGTTCAAAGAAATAAAAACCGTTTAGAATGTTTCAAAACCCATCACATATTAATGAATTTTCCTATCTATTTTCAAAAGTTTATATCTATAAGTTTGTTTATGTTCTTTAATTTTTTTCAAATGTGCCAAAGATATAGGTCTCTCAAAAACAAAATAACCATAGCTCAAGCTAAACCTCCAAAATTGATAGGAATTTTCCTTATCTCATGGGTTGGGGTGCTGTGGCTAATACTTCCAAGAATCCTAGGGCAAATGATCTACTCAGGACCAGAAAGAGAAGCCTAATACATTTTTGTTGTTTTATTTCATAGAGAAAGAGGACCAAATATTTTGTTAGTTTTTTTCGTATTCTCATGAAGGAACAATTACATCTTTCTAATATTTTGACAATTTCTTCACTCTCCAGGAAACTAAAAGACATAACAATAGATGGTTACTTGAAGTTGTACAATCAAGATGTTCAAGCACAAGAAGGTACAATACTCAACTTTTTTCCCTCCCCAATAAAAGTAGAAACAAATGTTTCTACCACTAGCAGAGTACGAAAAACTATTGATAAATACGGAATGTGGAATGGAGAAGCGGAGCCCTTGTGAAGAGATAGTGGACTCAAACTTATATGGGGGTAGGAGGAAAAAGAGGGAAGACATTTTAGGCTTAGATGGGGACTGTGAGAATAGTTTTCAAAGGCTCCTTAAAACCAGCTTTAGAAAAAGTCGATTACCAGTCCAGCTGAACGATTAAGGGAAAGAGAGTCAGGATAAAGCTGAAAATGAAAAATACCACAAGGTACAGAAAATCAATTAAGAATTCCAAATATTTCCAAATGTACTTCTTACCCAAATAACACATTATTTATAAATTGATACTTAGAGTTGTACCACAAACAAATTTGATGTTTCATCTGTAACCACAGCATATTTCGATAGCATTCATCTTAATTCCCAGTCTGTCTTCCAACCCCATTTTCTATTTTCATCTTTATTTGATCAACCTGACATTTGTCTGGCTTGTCATTCCAAATGGATGAATACTCCAAATATCACTTAAGAATAACAAGGACAGAACTCAATCTAATTTGGAATCTCTGGCTAAAATGCCATTTTTTGTGTGTGGCATTTGTCATTCAAGACCTTTTAGGGAGAAGAAGCTATCCTCAACACAGTACTAACTCCTTGATCTCTGTCAATGGAATTATCCAGGAATGAGACTGAGAGAGTCAAGGAGACAACCGTGCTACCTAGAGTTCCCCTGAGATCATAAAGAAAAAGCAATTTCATTTTGGGGTGAGGGAAACCAAGAATAAACTATCCTACATTCCTATTACTAAGTGTTAATTATTAAAGTTTGGAGGATAAGATTGCTATCACAATAGTGAACTTAGCGGGAGGGAGTGTGAGAAGGAACGGCGTCTGTCCTCAATAAGTAGGCAGGAGATGTTTGTAAAGGATATTCTAGTCTCAGACAAATATGGTTTTCTCAAAAAAGTTAAGCCTGTGCTCAAATCAAGAGAAAATTGAGAAAGTATCCCAAAACATCTGTCCTCAATAAGTAGGCAGGAGATGTTTGTAAAGGATATTCTAGTCTCAGACAAATACGGTTTTCTCAAAAAAGTTAAGCCTGTGCTCAAATCAAGAGAAAATTGAGAAAGTATCCCAAACGGGGGCCGTGCGAGAAAATATATTGGCCAGAATGGGAGAATAGAGATGAACTGTTTTTTCCACTTTTTTCTCATTTTATTTCATTTTGGATTACAGTTAGGACTTTCCTGTACAATGTATGCTCAAAGGGAATTTTCTCAATTGGTCCATATGTTTTGAATGTGATGTTTTTAGACTAAGTAGGTCCTTAGAGGTAAGTGGGAGGCTGTGCTGCACAATAGAAGGAAAATTATCAAAGGGCATGTGCTATTGAGATAGGATTTATGATTCATCAAGAGACAGGAGCCACT
>NW_007788532.1:0-2303 GCF_000696425.1 Galeopterus variegatus
TGACAGTAACCTCAGCTCACCCGGAAGGTGCTACTGGATGGGGCTCTCACCTCTACCCAAGACAGTTCATTCCTTCCAACCTTTACTTCATCCTCATCTGTTTCAAAGTCCAAGTCCTGTTTGGGTGTACACTTCTGTCCTTTGTGAGCATCTCATGCTCACATACTGCATTACTTTAGCCTGTCCTCAGTGACTCTTCTTTTAGGGGTGCCCTGCCCATCACAGTCAGACTTCCCAATAGAGCAGTTTATATTCATCATCATGGTATGGTCTCTGGGACGCCTACCACCATCACGTGACTGCAACTGTTTTCTTGCAGATCAGTGATGAGGAACTAGTTACCAAATTCCATTAGTACTCATCTATCCCTGTTAATCAAATAGACAATCATGGACTTTATAGTCTAGTAGGAAAATGGTAAGTTCAATGAACCATGGCTCTGAACTCCTCAAACCAAGCATAATTCTGCACGCCTGCACCCACTCACGGTATCAGTTGCTGTTCTTATTTTCTGGATCACTAGTGGAGCCAAAGGGGAGGCAACTTAAGCCAAACCTAGTCTTGCTAGTCCTTAGAGCCAGACCAGAACTCATGGTGTTATGCCCTCATGGTCTGATCTCACCCACTGAGGGACACGAAACTTCCCGGGCGACTTCTCTCTCAATTCACACCACCACTGTTTTCTTGCAGATCAGTGATGAGGAACTAGTTACCAAATTCCATTAGTACTCATCTATCCCTGTTAATCAAATAGACAATCATGGACTTTATAGTCTAGTAGGAAAATGGTAAGTTCAATGAACCATGGCTCTGAACTCCTCAAACCAAGCATAATTCTGCACGCCTGCACCCACTCACGGTATCAGTTGCTGTTCTTATTTTCTGGATCACTAGTGGAGCCAAAGGGGAGGCAACTTAAGCCAAACCTAGTCTTGCTAGTCCTTAGAGCCAGACCAGAACTCATGGTGTTATGCCCTCATGGTCTGATCTCACCCACTGAGGGACACATAAGTGAAGATGTTGAGAAGAGAGCTGGATGTAAGATTATGTCCTTCTGAGGAGAATCTTGCCTGGGGATATAACTTTGATAGACCAGTAAGAAGAATTTAGAAAGGAAAAGAAAAATAGAGAGCCCACAACCAAACTCTGAGAACCTCCAACATCTAGGAAGCATTTACTTAAGGAAACTAACAAAATGTAGGCAGACAGGTGGGAGAAAACCCTGGGGAATATGGTACCACGGAAGCCAAGGCAGGTCAGAGTTTTCACAAGGTGGTAGTTCAGTCTGTTGATGCTGATCATTAGACAGTTAAGAAGAGAACAGTGTTCACTGGATTTGGCAAATGGGAGTTGCTTATGACCTTAAGAAGAGCAGATTAATTTCAGGAGTGGAGTAGCAGGCTAAATTGGAGTGGATTGAAAAATGATTGTTGAATTCCAATTCCATCCATATTATAGACTACATATTCCCCGAATCCCTCACAGAAGAAAAGAACAAAACAAACTAAAAATGCTAAATGAAATATAGAAAACCCCATCTTTTAAAATAAATAGCCAAAGAATGACATCAGCAAAAATGGCAGAGTGAGGAACTTCAAAAGTCTGTACCCCATAATGGCAATGAATAAACTGGCAAAACCGTTCTGGAATTCTGGAAACTAACCAAAAACACATGTCAACAAGGGGAATGCTTAATTTAAAGAGCACAACTGAGTCTCAGTAAGAACAGCATGCTTTGCAGCATTTTAACTTACCTTAGTCCCATTCCTACCCTCCAGCTCAGTAGCAGCCTTGCAAATAACAGCCCTGGTGCCAGTACCCTTAGTGTAGGAAGCACAATGAACCTCATTTGCAAAGAACTATAATTGTTTGTTTTGACCTGTCTACTGGCTTCCTTAATGACCTGCCTTTATCTCATCTAACCCAGAACTCTGCCAGTGCTAAAGCAGATATCTGGTGCTGTAGCTTGAATGTCCCCCAAGCTCATGCTGGAACTTGATCCCCATTGTAAGAGTGTTAAGAGGGTGTGACATCCAATATGGTATTTGAAAGGTGGGGCCTTTAAGAAGAGTTGATTGAGTCATGATGAC
Organism: Galeopterus variegatus; assembly: GCF_000696425.1. Classification (NCBI taxonomy): domain Eukaryota; kingdom Metazoa; phylum Chordata; class Mammalia; order Dermoptera; family Cynocephalidae; genus Galeopterus; species Galeopterus variegatus. The sequence goes on from NW_007788532.1 coordinate 2,091, forward strand.
TATGCCCTTGTGAATAGATTAATCCATTCATGGATTAATGGTTTAATGAGATAACAGGGAGTAGAGTGGTGGCTTCATAAGGACAGCAAGTGAACACTGAAACATGCTCTTGCTCAGCTCTAATTATGTGATATTTTGTGTTACCGTGGAACTTTGTATAGGGCCAAGAAGAAGGCTATCATCCGATGCACCCCTTGACCTTGGACTTCCCAG
>NW_007788533.1:0-2303 GCF_000696425.1 Galeopterus variegatus
TAATTGAAAAATTAAAAGTTGTCTATGTACTGGTGTACTTGTTATCATAGACTTGTAGGGTTTTTAATATGTAACAATTATAAAATATAATTCCTTTATTTTACCTGTGATAAATAGGTGTACAGAAGTGGAGTGATTTTTTTTCCCAAGGGATCATAGCTGACAACTGCAGAGGTTTCAGCCCCAGGAAACAGGAAAATAGGAATCTTATCAAGATATGAATTCTAGTATGGGCTAGGTTAAAAAAAGAAAAGAAAAGAAAAGAAAAGGAAGGAAGGAAGGAAGGAAGGAAGGAAGGAAGGAAGGAAAGAAGGAAGGAAGGAAGGAAGGAAGGAAGAGGAAATCTGTGCACAGTCATACAAAGGAGGCAAAAACTGTTCCAGAGAGTCAGGAAAGAGTCAGAATACACAGGCCTGTTGCTGGGTTGTAGAATCATTAGACTGTGGCCCTTTATCTTCTTCTTGTCTGTAAATAACCTGAGTGACCAGTGTGTAGTAATGACATTGCATTACTCACAATGCAATGAGCAAATCTCACTCTTGATATGATAATTATGATATTATATATGTGGTTATTTAAAATATGTTGGAAGTATTGCTGTGTCACTGGAAAATGTTTAATGCTAAAGGGATAATATAAAAGGTTTCATGCAAGAAAATAAGATAGGTGATACAATCTCAACTATGTAAAAAATTTACGTAAAAAACAAAACTAGAAAAAAATATTCCAAAACGTAAAGAGTGGTTAGGATTTTAGGTGTTGCTGATGTGAAAGTATTAAGAGGTAAGGCCTTTAAGAGGTGATTAGAGGCTCTTCCTTCCTGATTGGGATCAGGCCCTTGTAAAAAAGTTTCCCACAGCATTGGCAGCTTGCCCTTCCACCTCCTTCAAAGGATGCAGCTCTCATCAGACAGCCAAAGCTCCTTGATCTTGAAATTCCCAACCATCAGAACAGTAAGAAATAAATTTCTGTTCTTTATAAACTATCAATCTGTGGTATTCCGTTATAGCAGCAAGATACAAACCAAGACACGTGTTTACATCCTTTTGGGTAAATTTCTAGGAGTGGAATTGTATAGCAAAAGACTGTATAAAATTTAAATGTTGATTTATTAAATGAGCTTTTAAGAACTTACAACATGCCAGGCAGTGATATAGGCATTTTGAATACAGCAATAAGCAAAACAGAAAAAAAAAAAAAATGGCAGCTCTCAGAGAGCTTATGTCCTGGTAGAAATATAGTTGAGACTGTCCTACCAATTTATATTCCCAACAATGCTGTGTCAAAGTGTCCATATCCTCATATCTTCTTGAGCGCGGGATGTTTACAAACTTTGTTAATTCTGGCTGATCTTTTTTTTTTTTTTTTTTTTTTTTTTTTTTTTTTATTTTTTTTTTTTTTTATTTTTTTTTTTTTTTATTTTTTTTTTTTTTTATTTTTTTTTTTTTTTATTTTTTTTTTTTTTTTTTTTTTTTTGCTCATTTCAGTTGTTTTAATAATTTGCATTATCTGATCACTAGAGAAATTAGATGTGTAATAGACTTGTCGGGTGTTGTATTTCTACTTCTGTGTTGCGTGTTCACGCCCTGTTTATTTTTTCTGTTTGGCTATCTGTCCTTTCCTTGTTTGATTTATAAAAGATTTTTGAATGAAAATAAATGTAAACTTCTTAGTAGAAAATAATTATCTGGGCTGCCCAGCAAATAAATGCCCTTTCTAACTTGGGAGAACTCCATCCTCTCTCCCATGCTGGAAGCCAAATGGGAAATGTCATTTTCTCTCTCCATTTTACAACAGGTATATCAGAGTCAATGATGTAAGGATGGCCAGTCAGATGCTTTTGCCGGGGATGCTGAATATGGAGGAAGTTAGAAATAATTTGAGGTGGCTGTGGTAAAAGGCCTAGAAGCTTCACGATGACTTTCTGGTGAGATGATGCTATTCCTGTATAGGACTTTTGCTACACTTTTCCCGCCTTGCTTCTGACTCAAACTTGCTTCTCAAACCTTCCTGTTGATTCTATGAGCAACTCCCAAGATTACTTCTATGCTTGTGCTAACCAGTAATTTTCTTCTGTTTTATAACTAGGAATATTTACTAGTATAAATATTTTGTAAATATTTATATCTAGCATATGTTTTACTAATTTTTTCATAATGAATTTGTCATGCACAATGTTTAATTTTTATTTAACCAAGTACATGATATTTTATTCTATGTATTCTACCATTGATGTGTGTAATACTAAATTTATTAAAATATTGATCTAGGGGCCGGCCCGGTGGCGCACTGCTACAGTGCGC
>NW_007788534.1:0-2302 GCF_000696425.1 Galeopterus variegatus
AGCCAACCTTGATGGGATGAGAGCCCTTCCAAGTGTAAACTTGTAACTGCCCTTGGCCCAGTATTAATGATTGTTTTAGGGCTGTTAGCTCACTAGACTGCAATCCTTCCAGGGTAGAGAGGTCACTGTGTTTCATCTCTGCTAGTTCCGAACCTAATACCTACAGTGGAAAATATTTGTCAAATAGATAAATGATGGAATAACTTGGTTTTTGGCTCATAGTGTAATATTTCTTCTAGTGTGATCCTCTGACCATCTGTATCAGCATATCCTTGGGGAGCTTATTAAAACCCTGAGGTTCTGAGCCTCTCCCCAGACCTACAGCTTCTCTTCAGTGTGGCCCTATCTGCATTGCTAACAAACTTCCCGGGTAATTACAGTCACAGTGATGTTGAGAATCACTGCCAGAGCAGGTAGGAATGGACCGATGCAGTGGTGACAGACATTGGCAGGAGCCGAAAGCCTGACAGGTGGCTGGGGGGAGAGTGGGCAGCGTCAGAACCGTTCAACTGTAGAGCTTTCTAGTTGATAGTTGTTAACAGTCTAACAGATGTTCATGACAATGACACCAAGTTGTCAAGAACACTTGAAACTTGTAGTCAGTAATCTCTCTTCGGGAGGGAATAGTAGTATGTAAATTCTTTTAGGACTTTTTCCATCCCAAACTGGAAAAGCTCTAATTTTAAAAGCTGAAGAATAAAGAAATGAATGTTTTGGAACATGAAATCACATGATAAAGTTTATGGGTGAACTTCACAGGGAATAGCTAATATACAACACAGACACTAAGTTGCTTTTAGGGAGTTCATTTTTGCCATTGCCACCCTCACCAGTTGATCTCATTAACCGAGCCAAACGGAGGAAGAGTCCGGGACAAGCCCTTAGTTAAGAATGTTTCACTTACAACACACAGTGCCACGGAGGGAAACTTCAGGGTACTCAGAGGCTGGTGGACCTGGGCTCACATCTTACCTCCAGCCCTTGCTCACTCTGGGCCCTTGAGTACCTGTTTCTTCCACTCTGAAATGGCATGTGAGATTTCACATATGCAGTTGTTATGAGAATCATATTTAGTAGTAGTTAAATGCCAGGTGCTTTACACATATCATCATCATCATCATCATCATCATCATCATCATCATCATCATCATCATCATCATCATCATCATCATCATCATCATCATCATCATCATCATCATCATCATCATCATCATCATCATCATCATCATCATCATCATCATCATCATCATCATCATCATCATCATCATCATCATCATCATCATCATCATCATCATCATCATCATCATCATCATCATCATCATCATCATCATCATCATCATCATCATCATCATCATCATCATCATCATCATCATCATCATCATCATCATCATCATCATCATCATCATCATCATCATCATCATCATCATCATCATCATCATCATCATCATCATCATCATCATCATCATCATCATCATCATCATCATCATCATCATCATCATCATTATTATTATTATTAAAGATACTGTTACTTCTTAGGTGAGAAAACTGAGATTCTGAGAGTAAAAGCACTTTCCCACAGTTGTTAGATAGCAGGTGTTGGAGTTCAGCTTTGATTCCAGGTTGGTTGCCATAACGTGTGTAACAACTCCTGGAGCCTGGTAGGATATCATTCAATTTAAATTCTTCCTTTCCCATTGCTAACAGGGACCTAGAGTATAAAACAAAATGCTTAGAGCATCTCAGATCTCTTTCAAACCATGTTTTTGGCTCTATCAGCATCTCTCTTTCTCTCCTGATTCTTGCCACCTGGAAGTATTAAACAAGCCTGTCTCAGGGCACAGGTGACTGATGTGGTGGGAAGGGCCAGTTGCTGAAAGATTGAACTTGAAGGTGACCAGGATCAAAGTGGACATGGGCTTTGTAGATCAAAGACATTGCCTCCCCCATGGAATGACCCAGAGAGCCAACGTCAAGGCAGCCAGCAAGCCCAGGCAGCTGGAACATCATGCTCCTGTCAGTTCATGTTCCCAATTAGGCCGCCAAGTGCATTAGCAGAGGCTTCTGGGTGGTCTGAGTGTGACTCTCTAGTTGCTAACCATTGCTAGGGCTCTGAGGTGGAGGTCCCTAGGCATGCAGAATGGAGGTCAGGCCCAGCTAGGAAGACAAACGTCCTTCCATTCAAATGGGACAGTCCTGTGATCATTACGGTTGTGGAGACGTCCGTTGTCTTCGGGAGCCTGTTTCATGTTAGCTGGTGGTTTCATACTTTGGGTTTAAGGAAGAAGTGCTCAGATCCCACAAG
>NW_007788535.1:0-885 GCF_000696425.1 Galeopterus variegatus
CTGGGAACATTAGGGATCTTTTGCTGAGAGTTGACTGAGAGTCATATTTCCTTTTAAAAAATTACAGCTATTATTATATTCAATGGTAAAAGCTAAACACTTTGTTTCTGTGAACAGGTGACAGGATGACTATTTTCATCAATTTTATTCATTATTTCCAATAGACTTAAGCAGAGGAGCAAGGCAAGAAAATGTAACAAATAAAAGATTGGATAAGAAGAAATAAATCTATCATTGTATATAGATTGGATTGTTTGTATAAAAAGCAGAAAAAAAACTAAAATAAACTTAGAATTAATACATGGAATTAAGAAGTCCCTTCATACAAGGTTAAAACATAAAAATTAATAATCTTTCTGTACGTTAAATAAACAATTATAAAATAAAAATTTAAAAATCATGCCATATATACCAGCTTCAAAAATAACTAAGAATAATTCTAAAAAGTATGTGTAAGTACTGTACACAGAATATTGCAAACATTATTGAGAGAAATTAAACAAACCTAAAAAAAATCTTTTTTTTTTTTTTTATGGTTTAGTATACTCAATATTTTAAAGGTACAATTTTCTGACCAATTTACCCATAGAGTCAATGCAATCTCAGGCAAAATTTTAAAACTGGCACGGTAATTCTAAAATATACATGGAAGTGCATTGGTCCAAGGTTAGTCAGGTCAATTCTGGAGAACAACATTGGTGACGTTATACCACCAGGTAATGAGTTCTTAAGACAGTGACGTTATAGGTACAACAGTATTTTATAGGTCCAATCATTAAAACAAAACAAAGCAAAACAAAACAAAAAACAGATCATGAAATAGTGTAAGAGATTCCATAAACATACCTACTCATATACAGACACTTGAATCATGATAAAAATGTG
>NW_007788535.1:6611-7318 GCF_000696425.1 Galeopterus variegatus
TTTTTTTAAAAAAAATAAAAACATGTGTATCTCCTAATATGCTTTTTTTTTTTTTTTCTTTCTATAAGGTATTTTAGGAAGACATTCTGAAAGTCTTCTTTTCTCCATTTCTTTACAGAGCCTTACACTTGCTGGCATCTTCAAGGTGATGACTAATGACTTGCCGCCATTGGTGTAGAAGACACTGAAGAGTGAAGAACAGCGATGACACAAAAGACTCGAGAGAGTGCTTGGTCTGGAGTGGATCCAAGAGTGGGCTGAAGCAAGACGGCCTTTTTTCATTATTATTTTTTAAGAGGCTCCATGTCTACAGATTGTGGTGAACATTTCAAAACATATCTGAGATAATAAATGGGTAGATATTTATCTCTCTGGTTGCATTGGTGAGAAATGAATACAAAGTTACGAAGTCCAACTGCAAACTAATAAGAAAGTCAAGGTTAATAGGAAACATATTGTTTGAGAACTCCAAACAATTTCTGCAGAGGTTTTAATTTAACCTTAAGGAAATTCATTGGTATTTAAATCACAATAATCTGTGCATTTGGCCCTTTTTATTCAGATTATTTTTTGTTTTCAAACATTGAATTTAATCAACCCAACAGTATGAAAATTGGCAATATGTCAGATAGGGAGTAACTGAATAGACTTTCTTCTTTCAGAATGAATAGAACTTGTGGTCTGAGGAAAACTGTTTTCTATTCATT
>NW_007788535.1:8215-8913 GCF_000696425.1 Galeopterus variegatus
AATTAATGTACCAGATACACCAAGACAAAATCATTTGAAGAATGGGGACATCAATAGGTTTTGACAAGAGGGGACAAAGAGAATCCTGGTCTGGGCATATCCTCTGAGAAGAAAAGGTTTATGATCACTTCACGGCCATTAAATAGCTGTTGAAAGGAATAAAGATAGAAAAGGCCAAACTTCACAGTTCATGCTTAAAAGTGGACCCACCTTAGACAGCTCTGTTCAATGGTGTAACTAAGTCTGAGTCCCTATTTGCTTAGAAAACTGTGCTGTGATATGGAAGGAATTACAGAAATGAGAAAAACAGCATGCAGATTCCCTCATGGAGATATCATGAGAGTGACACAGAAATTTTTCTCTCCCAAGGGCTTGTGAGAAGCTACTCTCAGGACTGGCTGCTCAGCATGGTTACTTTGCCACCTTTAAAACTGTTTAGGAGCTAGAACTGGAATATATTCATAAAGTGTTTACAGTAAGTGTCGGTGCTGGTCAGAAGCTTGGTTACATGAATATCTCCGTGCTTGGTTTCTTCGTGGCGGGGTGATGAGAGCCTTTCCTTGGTTTTATTTTTCTCTCAGCTCCACTCCCTTCTCCTTCTCCACCCCAAATCAAAATTTTCACTATCCCAATGCATTCTCTTTCTGTTTTAATATAGATGGTTGCATAGATTGATTATATAATGCTTCCAGGAATTA
>NW_007788536.1:0-2302 GCF_000696425.1 Galeopterus variegatus
TGGCTGCTTCTTTGACGGTAAGCTGCCCTTAAAGTGAAAGTGGCTGTGGTGGTGGCTGTGATGTATCACTCAGTGTCTATAGCTATGGCGGGGGCTGTCTGCAGCAGCTGAGGTCTCTGGGCTTGCTTCCTGCCTGCTGCCTGTCTGGCAGAAGGACGCCCACCATGTATTATCTTGATATTGGTTTCATCTTATGTTTCTACCTTTGTTTTCTCTTCATTTAACTTTTTCAATTTTTTTTAAGCCTTACTGCATTTAAAAATAAACCATTACCAATCCTCTTTGGAAAATGTGAGCCAACTCATGAGAAATATTGAACATTATATTTTGGAGACAATTTCCTCATTTAATAATATGTACAAAACTTGCAATGCCTTACATTTATTACAAACACTCTTAATAAGTTTTACTCTTGCTATCCCAAATGACATGATTTTCCACAATAACGAAGAAGAAGAGTGTACAAATTTATCCCAAATTACAAGCAGTTTAAAAATAATTTATTTGTATTTGGCTTGAAATAAAACTTGACATTTACTTATGCCTATGAGTTCATCTGAGTGCTAATTCAAAAATTTTCAGAAAACAATCAAGTCAGTATAAAACTCTGACTTAAAAGTACCTGAAAAATTATCCCAGGAATTTTATTGCCCTCTCAATCTTCTTTCCTAAGAAGAAGGAACTGTCTCTATTCTTTCAATCTGATGCACGAGAACAGCCTGAACTAAATTGCTGCCCTTTTCTCTTTTTTCTATTTCTCTATCCCTTTAATTGGTGTGGTTTAAACCTTTCCTGGTTTAGGAGAGAGAATATTTTGGCTTAAAGTTCTTATGAACTGCAAATTGCTAGCAATAATCAAACTTAAAAACAAAAAGCATCGGCAAAAGACAACACTACTTAATTATACCAAGAGAACTTGAAAGTATCAAAATCATTTTTTAAAAGGCACATAAGCAGAAAAATTATTTCTGCAGTGTGATTATCTTTGATGTGTGTGCATATGTGTGTGTGTGTGCGTGTGTGTGTTCTGTTACATATTTAGGACAATCTTTTTCCCAGTCATCCAAATATTTTTAGAAGTTAAAATCAGATTAGAATATAATATCCATGGCTGTGCGACCAACAAATTGTATTCACAGCATGTTTTCCCTCTGTTTTCAAATTGCTTTAATTTATTTACCTCTTTTCACACAGAGTTCATATATTATAAATCACAGGGATGTTTCAGGGCATGACAGACCCTCGTTCCTGAACAGAATGGTCTCTCATGCATAACTTTCTTTGATCAACAACTCAAGCCAAATGAGTTTAGGGTGAAAAGAACATGGAATGTATTTAAACCAGAGAAGACAACAGCATATGGACTGTCGTTTAATGTTAGGGATATCTATTGCTAGCCTGGTGCTTTGTTTTTACTCTTTATGAAAACAAATGGGTTTCTCAGTAGGACATATCTAATAGATTTTAAATCTTCTGAGACTTGGTCATTCTTCTTCTGGCTCATAAAAATAAAATTTTGATCTCATTCTAAAAAAAGATAAATGTAACTCTGAATTGCTTTTTCATTTAGTACTTGGAAAATGCATCAAGTTGATTTCCATTCATAGTTTAACTCAAAAGGTGAATTTTTTTGAAGGGACCATCTCTGGTAAGATAAGTGAATATTTATCTACAAAGAAATCTTTGGTTGGAGATATCATAAAACCTAGTTCAACAAAAATACTGTAGATGCAATCCTTGATGCTTGACAGAAATTACAAAATTTTAGCTTGAGATAAAGAAGAGTGATTTGATTAATTTTACATTGATTAGATTACACTTCCAAAGGTTAGACCCGACTCTAAAATAAATTTAAGTGTTTTATGTTGGTCTAATATTTGTATGCTTCTGAGAAAAGATGTACTTTTACTGCATGACCAACTATACATTGTTTTTGACTTATCCAATGTTAGGTAAGTATTTTTGCTAATAAAGTTAGTTGATGCAATATTTACCAAATTCCCATTAACCTAAAACCTAAATGGCATCTTCTGAGTTTTGGTCAGAATTTTACTGGAATATCTACTGTTCGGTTATATATTGGCATGATAAAACATTTTCTGCTTGAGTACTTAATCCTCTTTATAAGAAACCACCTAATTATGCAGTTACATAAAGAGTTTTGGAATAATTCCAACTTTTTAGGTAAATAATACAGTATACATGTTTAATAAGGGTGGAGGGGCTAATTACATATTTATGAGAGAGGCAATGTTTTATTTACAATTAATGTGTTTGGGCACTTTAGAAAAAATGTCCTTTG
>NW_007788537.1:0-2301 GCF_000696425.1 Galeopterus variegatus
GAACATCCTATTTTCTCAGAGAAGTTATTTTGGTGAGAGGCAACTACCTGGGTACTTCAGAATGATGCACATGACACTCAAGAGAGCAAGAAGAGGAAAGTATTTTAGAAAGGTGGTTGCCCCTGAGGAGGAAAAAACAAACAAAAAGGGCAGGCTTTCCTCTAAAGTCTTGGAGAAAATAAGAGCAGGACATAGGACTGACAATCATGCACATGAGAGGGGCTTTTTGCTGCCCCTCACCATCCCAGCTCAGAAAGCTGGTGAGACAACATTCCGATTCTAGCTCGTGGTGGGGACCTGTGCTTTGGGATGCTGCTTGCACATTGTTTAATTACAAATATTGGCTCTTTCACGGCCAGGCTGCCACTGGTTCCCTGCTGGAACCTCTCTCTAAAGGTCACCAAAGGGCTTCTGTAGACAAAAGCGTTCTCAGCATCTGGGTGTGTGTGCATGTGTGCGTGTGTGTGTGTGTGTGTGTGTGTGCATATGTACAGGGGAAACAGAGGCACCGTGGAGATGTTGGATAGAAACACTCTCCTTGACAAGTCTTGTTCCAAATGGCATGAAAAGAGAGTGCTGTCACATTGCCCTATTGGCAACTTTGGAGTGATTTTCCTTTGCTCTCCCGACTTCGGAAATCAAGGCCATCTTTGGACTGCTCACTAACCTGAGGCTAAAATCCAAGAGTGGCTGTTACTGCTACCTGGACTCTGTGAGCAGACCCTGGTTCTAGCTTCAGATACACTTCCTGATTTCCGACTTCACACAACATGACATTCTAATGTGAGGTAAAAAATTAGGCAAACCTGTGGCTGACCCTCAGCAGACTTCCCACTGACATCTCGGGCCCCTGGTGGGAAAGGGGACAGAAATTTCCTCTAGTCTTCTAGGCGGACTGTCAAACTGATGGAGTTTCATTAACAATGCAGGGAAGAGGTAGCCCCTTGCAAGGTAAACTTCCAGCAAGCGTCACTTAAAGGATATTAAGTTTATCAACCCTTTTCTGCAGGATAGAGGAAAAATTTCTTCGAAGGAGTTTGTGTTTTGTTTTCCAATAATCCTGAGTTTATATTCTGACCAACCCACAGGTTCTGCAGAAGGATTAATTGTTAAATTCAACAACTTTTTTCCTGTTTATTTAAACAGCCTCATCAAGACCTTTATGTAGGCATTTGAGTAGCAATTAATTTGTTAGTAAGAAGTAGAACAGTATTCTTCGCCTAATTCTGTCATTCAATTCCTTTCACTAGTTCAAAGTTGCCTTGCTCTCAAGCTGAGTAAATCCTGGAGCTGAGGTTTTGCTGTTTAGATTAGATAGATATAAAAAGTTGTTAGGATTGGTTGTTAAAACTTACTGTGGAAAATTTTAAAGTGGCTGTAAACAACTTTGTGTCATCTGTCCACATGCAAAACAACTGTATTTCTCCTAAACATAGGTCTCAAAGGAAGAATCATGCATTGCTTAAAGCATGGATATTTTTTAGTATTTTAAATCAACTTGGAGTATGTATGTGATTTGTTAGCTTTTTGCATAGGCAATGAAGCCACTGCCCCAGCTTTCTTAAAGTCTAACCTTTCCTGAGTCATACTTTTATCATTTTCCTGATCTCTGCACACCCCAGGAGAGCCAGCCAGTTCGGTGTGACATTCAAGTCTCTCTGTAAGATTATACACTTACTCCATGTATAATCATGCTTAAGTCATAAGTGCCAGTCAAACTAGCTCCTTGGTTTCCCTTGGGCAGGCAGAGTACAAATGATTGCCCAGGGGATGGCTGTCAGCCCCCATTTACACCTTACTCGTGCCAATCTTCTGCCTGGCGTACCTTTCTCCTATTTCTACCTGGTAGAATTCTGCCTATTCTACAAGCCTCAGCATGAGTGCTGCATTCTTTATGATCTTTCCAATGGAAGGAGGTCTTTTCTCTATCTGAACCCCCACAGCACATTATAATGCCCTCACTTCGCCTGTCTCCTTCACTGTTGTTCTTCCTTTATATATCCTATTTCCCCTGTTTCTTTCTTTCTTTTCTTTTTTTTGCCAGCTGGCTGGTCCAGGGATCAAACCTTTTACTTTGGTGTTCTCAGTACCACGCTCTAACCAATAGAGCTAACTGGTCTGCTCACCCTTATTTCTTAAGAGCTGGATTTCTATCTTACTATTGCATCAATATAGGTCATAGCACATAATAGGCACTCCACAAATAAATGTTAAATAAGTATCTCATTTTCCTCCAACTCATTCATTCATTCATTCATCTAATCATCAGATATTTATTGAATATCCATTATATGCCAGGCA
>NW_007788538.1:0-2301 GCF_000696425.1 Galeopterus variegatus
TAATGGAACTTCAAAAAGTTCATGGAAAAATAGAAGCAAAAGATACTATGAATCTTTCCCTGAACTTTTTGAAGACCCCCTCATACTTCTTTACATGTAGTTCAAAGTATAATAAAGCATCATTAATATTCTTTCACTCCTATGGCTGTTGGACTTGATTACTGTCATCAGTGCTTTTATGATCGTGTATGCAATCACAGCCTATTTCTTTTCGATGGGACCATAACTCTAGAACAACTCTCACCTCAATTGCACTGGTGTATTGCTCCAGTCTGCTGTCAATCTTGGAGACTACTGCTGCTTGATGAGTTGATTTGACACCACTGCTACACACAAGCACATACATGAAAATATGAGAAAGAATCTTTCCATGCATGTAATAGCTATTATTCTCAAGTGAACAATCAACCATATTTACCTCTTCTGCACAGATTTATTCAAAAATTCTGCTCGCTCTTCTATCTAGAAATAGAAAAAGAAAATAAACCCAGTTAATATTTTTAGCTTATAAACAGTGTTTCTTAGCCCATGCCACTATCATCCCTGAACCCGGTGAATAAAAACACCAAAGAGTGTATAAAGGTATTAGGGTATTGTGGACAGCAGCTCTGCTAGAGAGGAAAACTACAAATAAGGTATTTAATAGTGAGATTTAGGGGATGAAAGTAGGAGATGGGGCCTGTAAGGAAATGATTAAGGTTAAATGAGGTTATAAGTGTGGGGCTCTGATCTGATAAGATTAGTGCCCTAATCAAGACGAGACACCTGAGGGACCGCTCAGTCTCTTCCCACCATGTGAGGACACGGTGAGAAGGCAGCCATCTGCAAGCCAGGAAGTGGGACCTCACCAGAAACTGAGAGGTTGTCTGGCACCTTGATCTTGGAATTTCCAGCCTCCAGAACTGTGAGAAATAAATGTCTGTTGTTTAAGCCACCCAACCTATGGTATTTTGTTATGCTGGCCTGAGCAGACTAAGACAGACAAGGTCTCATTCTTTAAGGAGCACACAATTTAGTAGGGAAGAGTAGTAGAGCACAAAAATAAAATATTTAAAAAGCAGTGGTAGGGATCACATCAAAGATAAGAAAATGCTGTATCTACAAAGAGAAATAACTATCTGGGGGAGATGGAGAAGGCTTTTCATTAGTTTTGACATTTGAGCTGAGATTTGAGTTTATCCATTCACACAGTTTCATAAGCGAGTTTATGTAAGTGAGGGTGGGAGTGCATGGGTTAAAGGGGAAAGGACATTTCCAGCAAAGCAAACAAGTGTACAAAGATTTGAGGAACCAGGAGGCACACAGAGTGGTGGATCTGGAGAATGAAGAGAAATCCAGCTGGGTGGAAGGAGAGGAGCACAAGGAGGGGGTGGTGGCAGAGCCGAGAACCGTTCTTTCTAGAACTTTCAGCATCCTTCTGACGCAGGGATCTTTCTAACCTTGGCCATCACGTTTATGCAAATTACAGAGGCTCTCAGACTCCTACTTCTTTTCTATCTACACTAGCAAATACAGCTTGACTTCATGATCCCATTTTGTCAGCACTCACCAACCATTTACTGATGCACTCCTTGAAAAATTCCTTCATTTAGTGTCTCTAAGTAATGTAACAATTTACACTGAATTTCTAAGTTAAATGTTCTATTTAAGGAGTTTAATGAGGGAAATTGGTTCTTCTGAAGACCAAGAGGTGGCAGTGTTGTCTTGATAAAACTCAAAGCATACTACTAGTTTTAGAAAATTGGTACTCCCCTTACTCCACACGCTGCCACACACCGATATATGAAAACAATAATAATTTTTAAGAAAACTTTATATTCGATTTACTTAAAATTTCTTTTTCACACGTATGAGGGTACTTCAAAAACATTCACAGAAAAATAGAATTGAAAGATAATACGATTCTTTCCATGAACTGTTTGAAGATTATGTCACAAAAATCATTCATTGCTAACGTAATTTAACAGTGAGAAACAAGGTTCAGAGTTCCACAAACAAGGAATAGAAGTTGGGAAAATAATTGGGAAATCTATGGTACTCTATTTGCCAAATTGTATTAGGAGGTATGACCTTTGGGAGGTGACTAGGTCATAAGGGTGGAGCGCTGGTGAATGGAATTAGTGCCCTTATAAAGGAGGCTGGGGGGCCTTGTTTGCCCCTTTTCCTTCCACCACGTGAGGGTACAGTGAGAAGGTGCCCTCTACAAGGAACGAGCCCTCACCAGATGTTGAATCTGCTGTGGCCTTGATCTTGGACTTCCCAGCCTCTAGAACTGTAGGCAATAAATTTCTTTTTTTTTTT
>NW_007788539.1:0-2301 GCF_000696425.1 Galeopterus variegatus
GGGACGACGGGAGACTTCCCAGCAGGTCCCTCTTTTCGTGCAGGCGCTCGGCTCCTTCCTAACCTCCCGGCCGCACCCAGGGGTCACCTGAGACGTCTCGGTCCTCGGCCTCCGGCACAGTCCCACTCCTCTCTCCCCACTTCCTCCTGCTCGTCTCACAACTTTTCATGAACTCTCCAGCCAACACCCCACCCGCCCCGGGCCGAGGACAAACCCCTCCCCTTCCCACTCACTCCTCCTGGTGGTTAGTTGGTGAAAGTCTTCTGCCAGGCCCAGGCCCACACAGGTCCTCGGTCGTTCTCCCGCGGGCCCAGCCTGGACAGGAGGAAACGTTTCCGTCCAGTTGAGCTTCTGTCTCATTACGCAGGGAAAAGAGAATAAAACTTACCCAGTTGTTTGCCGTTGGGGCTGAAGTCCACGGAGGTGATCGCAGCTTTGTGGCCTTTAAAATAACGCTCCAGAACCGGGTCCTCCTGGGAAGGAAAGTTGTCAAGTTTTGAAAGCAGGTGCAGACCTCGAGTTCTGGGGGTCGGGGGTCAACGCTGCCCTTCCGCCGGGGTCCCGCCCGGGAACCACGTAGGCGGTGGGCTTGCGGGGCAGGAGACGCGGGGCGCCGGCTCCCCGCGCGGAGCCCGCAGAATCCTCCATTCGCGCTTGCCAGAGCGGAGCGCATCCCAGGGCCCAGACCACCCGGCGGCTTCCCGGGCCCCGCCCGCTGGCACGGAGCCGGTAGGTGCGAGGCGGCGCCCTGGCTCTGGTACTTTTTAAAAACCTCCCAGTTGATTCTGACGCAGGCGCTCCACGGAAACCCTCAGAGAATTCTGCGGGCCCTGGGGCCGCCCGGGCTGCGTCCGGAGCTCCGGGACGCGGGGTGAAGCTCCCGCTGCTCCGGTCGCAGACAGTGAGACGCGGACGCCCCGGGGCAAGGGGCGGGCGGCTCGGGACCCGGCTGCGGACACCTGCCTTCATCTCCCTCAAGGTGCGGGCCGGGCCCCGACCTGGCCCCACAGCCCGTGGGACCGACTCTGGGAAGGACTCCCCCCAGCCCGTCCTTACCGGGGCGGAGGCCATGAGGGGAGCGGTCGGCGCCGGGCTCCCGCCGGTGGGGGGAACCGGGGGAGGGGAGGAAAGGGGACGGGTTAGGAGGGGGGACCGTGCGGCGCCCGGAACCGTCTGAACAGAGCGGCAGCGCCTCACGGTCACTACAACAACGGCGGCCCAGTCAAACCCCGCGCTCCAGGCTTGGCTAGCCGAGTCCCGAGACTGCGCCGGCGCCGGAAAGAGCGGGCCTCTGCCAGCGGGAGGGGGTACGCCCCGGGGTCAAGTGCGAGGACACATCGAAGCCAACGTTTGCTAACACTCGGGTTCCCCGCAGTTTGATGCCGGGAAGGTGGGTAGTAACCGGGACAGGAATGAGACTGATTGATGGGAGGGGGTTGTGAGCCTGTGATCGATGCAATCAGAGTTCTATTACGTGTTAAAGAGACAGCGCCTGCGAGTTTCAAGCTACGTCCCCCTACAATTCGGGATGACGGAGGAGAGAGCTTTGACATGAAGAGGGACAGCTTACTGGTTATTGATACTTGTATATTCAAAAGAATGAAATCCCTGGAGGACAGATTTGAATTTGTTTAATCACTGTTTTCCACACAATACCCTGCATGATATGTACATAAATGCTGGATACACGTGATGAATGAATGAGCGACTGAATGAATACGTTTTGCATACACTTCCTGTTTTTCTGCTGTGTTTCTATTCTGATCTCATTTGCGTATACGTTAGAGCAGTTAACTTACACAGCAGTATATTTAAAGTCTTTAGAAAGTTTTTTATTTTAAGTTATTAGACCACATAGTAACTAAAACCATTTCTACCCAAGCTTTCTTACACATAGTATCATTTGTGCTCCAACAACACTAGGAATTTGGTAGAGTTACAAAATGTTATCAACCTTCAGAAATTATAAATTTGATTCTTAAATACTGATCTTAGAAATCACACCAAAAATCCCTTACAATTCCAAGCCCGTATCTTTTTTTTTTCTCACCCTGCTTCAAAGTATGAAAAACTCAACTGAAAATGACACATATATACACGTTGTCCATGCTTCAATCATGCCTATCCAATGAAGTCTCCAGAAAAGGCCCAAAAGGACAGGGTATGAGGCTCTTCTGGGATAGCTGAACACATGAAAGTTCCTTCCTCCATACCTAACCCTCTGCATCTCTTCATCTGTATCCTTTGTAATACCCTTTATAATAAACCAATACAAGTGTTTCCCTGAGTTCTATGAGCTGC
>NW_007788540.1:0-2301 GCF_000696425.1 Galeopterus variegatus
AGAGAAGTTGCTTCTATTACTCTGGAGTGGGCTCTGAGGAGCGAGACTTCCTCCGTAGATGTGTTTTATGTTGACCGCTGGGCAGGGTATTTTAGTGTTGGTTCTGAGTAGTCATAGCAGTGTAGTCTCCATGTGGGTACTTTGGTCATATTCAATGTCAGAGTTGCATGTGAGTGCCTCCATGGCATGGGCACTGAGGCACTTAGTGATGCCTTGTTGAGGTTAGTGACACTGGGTGTTGGTTCATCAATGATGTGGGCAAGCCCTGGAGTTCTTGGGAGAAGCACTTGGGTGCCCTGTCACTCTTTGGCTGGGGTAGGTGACCCTGGGCAGGCTTGTTGGCACCCCGGCTAGAATCTTGTGACCCTGACGGGTGCACTGAGTTATACTGGAGCTCCTCAGTTTGAATGGGTGGCCCTGGGTGGGGTTTCTCTTTCCTCTTCCTACAGGCAGAGGATCCTCAGGGGACCTTGCTTCCCCTAGTTGGAAGATGGATTGGTAGTGGTTGGGAATTTTCTTCCTTACTCTGTTTGGGTATTCTGGATTTCTATAATCTCCAGGGGTTCCACTTGTGTCTCTTCCCATATCGAGGCAGTCATGTGGGCTATGCCCTTACCTCCCACCCCTAGGTGCAATACCATAGGGGGCAGCATAATTTCCCCAATCAGTTGGGCCACTGATTGCAAATCTGCACTTGCTCACCTCTTTCCCCAGGCTCTGCTGGTGACCCTCCTTGTGTCAATGCAGTTGAGTGGTTGGCAGGCAACCTGCACAGTGGTGGTGCCTGCTGCAGTGGCAGTGGGCCACCCTTGCAGCAGCAGTGGCAGTCACAACGTCTGTGGCAGTAGCCGGTCACCTGCACAACAACACCCCATGATCCTGCCAGCTGTTAGTGGAGGCTGCCCTCCACTTCTGAGGTCCTTGCACTCCTGCCAGGTCTCTTTTTTAATTTTCTTTAATGACTCAGTTAATATACAGCGCCACAGGATCTCAGTGATAAAATCTCACCTCCAAAATAAATGGCTGACAAGTTCTATAAACCAACAGATCAATAAAAAACACCCAGCTTAAGACTACAAAGTGGCTTCTTTCTGACTGAGTGAAACATCTTTTTAGCAGCTATTAAGATAAAGCATTATTATAGATTTATTTGTGAATGCATTCACACAGCACCTCAGCAGAAGTATGTGACAACTGTACTGTGTGTGTCCATCTACACATTAGGTTGTGAGCTCTCTGGAAGTAGGAGCCTTTTCCCAGGTTTCCATACTCCAGTGACCAGCACAGTGCAGAGAGGCAAAGAGGAAATGTTGAATTAATATATACATATGCAACTCATGGTTCATAAGGGCAGAGACTCAGTGCTGTATCTTCAGTATGCACTTTAAATGTGGCACATTGCAAGACCTCAAATATGTATTTGTTGAATGAATAAATAAATAGATTAGTTAAGGAATGCATATATTCACTGTTTTGATTCCTTTGAGCACTGCCAGTATTAAAATATCCAAATAAAATTTTTAAAAAATTGATGGTGATTTGGACATTTCACCTACACATTGTCAGTTTTTAAAAATTGATGGTGATTTGGACATTTCACCTACACATTGTCAAACATCAGCATGGGGGATACGTCAAGATATATGATTTTATGAATCTGAATGACTGCATATTAGGCCTCTTTAGAGATTTTGATGTGGCTGTGCACAATCATTTTCAACCATTTTCTTTGCTAGCTCTATTTGCTAACCCTCTTTTATATAAAACTAATAAAATAGAATTTCTAACATAGTTCCTTTCTAGATGAGAGCTATTCTGTGCTGGGTAAACCAGCATGCTGATTGCACATGATTTTTGTGATGCTTTTTCTTTGCTGAGATGTCCTCTTCTTGCTCTGGGAAATTACCTGAAATTGCAGCTCATGATTTGCATCTTAGAACTTTGTGGCACCAGGGTGGCTGTGGCCTGGTTTCATACCTCTAAAGTCATTTTCTTGTAGTGAGAAATGTTCAGATGCTGCACATTACATAATGTTCAGATGTGTAACTACAAAAGCAGTGTCCTATGCACCTTTTGGAAACAATAACACAAGTAAAAGTGAGTCATCTAAGCTATTTAAAGCATGCATTTTTATGTTCACATGCATTAAAACCTTGCTTATCAGGTATTTTGGCAACTGTATTTTACTAAGTGGAAGGCCAATATAGCTACAATAAAGCAATGACAGCTATTCAAACTCATAATACTGACTTGAGACACCAGGAAATTTGAAGTATCTTTGGCATCATAGAAAATATATTA
>NW_007788541.1:0-2301 GCF_000696425.1 Galeopterus variegatus
AATGGGCTAGCTTTCTTGATATCTTTTTCTGCATGTTCACTGTTGGAGTATAGAAATGCTATGGAATTTTGTGTGTTGATTTTGTATCCTGCAACTTTGCTAAAATCATTTATCAACTCTAGGAGTTTTTTTTTACAGAAGCTTTAGGCTGTTCAATATATAGGATCATATCATCTGCAGAAAGGGACAGCTTGACTTCATCCTTTCCAATTTGGATGCCCTTTATTTCCTTCTCTTCTCTGATTGCTTTGGCTAGTACTTCCAACACTATGTTGAATAGGAGTGGTGAGAGTGGGCATCCTTGTCTAGTTCCTGTTTTTAAGGGAAAAGCTTTCAGCTTTTCCCCATTCAGGATGATATTGGCAGTGGGCTTATCATATATGGCTTTAATTATGTTGAGATACTTTCCATTTATGCCTAACTTGTAGAGAGTCTTTATCATGAAAGGATGTTGAATTTTGTCAAATGCCTTTTCAGCGTCAATAGAGATGATCATGTGGTTTTTGTCTTTGCTTTTATTAATGTGGTGTATCACATTTATTGATTTGCATATGTTGAACCAATCTTGCATCCCTGGGATGAATCCCCCTTGATCATGGTGTATAATTTTCAGTATGTGTTGCTGTATTCTGTTAGCCAGTATTTTATTGAAGATTTTTGCATCTATATTCATCAAGGATATTGGCCTGTGGTTTTCTGTTTTTGATGTATCTTTGTCTGGTTTTGGTATCAGGGTGATGTCTGCCTCATAGAAATGAGTTTGGGAGAATGGACTCTGTTTCAATCTTTTGGAATAGTTTGTAGAGAATGGGTATCAATTCCTCTTTGAAGGTTTGGTAGAACTCTGCAGTGAACCCATCTGGTCCTGGGCTTTTCTTTGGTGGGGGGAGCCTTCTGATAACAGCTTCAATTTCTTTTACTGTTATTGGTCTGTTCAGATTTTTATATCTTCTTGGCTCAGTTTTGGTAATTTGTGTGCATCCAGAAATTTATTAATTTCCTCCAGATTTTCAAATTTGTTGGCATATGGATGTTTATAGTAGTCTCTAATGATTTCTTGTATTTCAAAGGTGTCAGTTGTAATATCACCTTTTTCATTTCTAATTTTTGTTATTTGTGTCTTCTTTCTTCTTAGTCTTCCTAAAGGTTTGTTGATTTTATTAATCCTTTCAAAAAACCAACTTTTTGTTTCATTGATTTTTTTTTATTGTTTTTTGTGTTTCTATTTCATTTAGTTCTGCTCTGATCTTAATTATCTCTTTCCATCTACTAACTTCAGGTTTGGATTGTTCTTGTTTTTCTAGATCTTTAAGGTGAAGTGTTAGGTTCTTTATTTGCCCTCTTTCCATTCTTCTGAAGTAAGCATTTAATGCAATAAATTTCCCCCTTAATACTGCTTTTGCATTATCCCATAGGTTTTGGTATGTGTCATTCTTTTCATTAGTTTCAAGAAATTTTTTGATTTCCTGTTTAATTTCTTCTTGCACCCTCATGTCATTAGGTGGAATGTTGTTTAATTTCCATGAGTTTGTATAGTTTTCAGAGTTTCATTTATTATTGATTTCTAATTTTAGTCCATTGTGATCAGAAAAAGTACATGGAATAATTCCCATTTTTTTGAATTTGTTAAGACTTGCTTTGTGACCTAATATGTGGTCTATCCTGGAGAATGTTCCATGTGCTGATGAGAAGAATGAATATTCTGAGATTGTTGGGTGGAATGTTCTGTAGATATCTGCCAAATCCAATTGGTCTATAGTATTGTTTAGATCTTGTGTTTCTCTGTTGATTTTTTGCCTAGATGATCTGTCCAATGATGACAGTGGGTATTCAGGTCCCATGCTATTATGGTGTCAATGTCTATTTCTTTCTTTAGATTTAATAGTGTTTGCTTTGTAAATCTGGCTGCTCCAACATTAGGTGCATATATATTTATAATTGTTATGTCTTCTTGATGGATAGATCATTTTATCATCATTTATTGGCCATCTTTATCTCTTTTAATGATTTTTGCTTTAAAATCTATTTTATCTGATATAAGAATAGCTACCCCAGCTTGTTTTTCATTTCTACTTGCATGATATATCTTTTTCCATCCTTTCACTCTTAGTCTATGTGTGTTTTTTTTTTTTTTTCGTCTTTTTCCGTGTCCGGCAACGGATCACAACCCTCAGTGTCGCCCCCGTACCGGACCGGGACTGGCAACGGGATCGCAGCCCTCGGTGTTGCTCCCGTGCCTCGCTCAGCCAGTGAGCGGGAACCGGTCTGTATGTGGGATCCGAACCCTCGGCGGGAGCGCCG
>NW_007788542.1:0-2301 GCF_000696425.1 Galeopterus variegatus
TGATACCCTGCCATCACTGTCGCCACCACCAAGACCTTCACCAGCTGTATTCCCTGGACTTTGGACTTCCTAACATCAGAAACTGTAGTAGCAATAAATTTCATTTTCTTTATAAAATACCCAGTTCCATATATTTTGTTATAAGCAACAGAAATGGAATAATACACAGCTAATCCTCACCTTTTGGGGGAACTGAACTTTGGTCTTCTCTCCTACTGGCCTTCCTGTGGTCCCATCACACTTTGTGTCCAGGCCTATGCAAATAATATTCATTTGGTGATGGGATTGGTCATACTAAGGGGGGCCAGGCAAGACACTAGACATCTATTCATTTATTCACTCCACAGATATTTACCAAGTGCCTACTATGGATTTGGGACTATATGGTGAATGGGTACTGGGCACATAGCAATGAGCAAGGCAAAGCTTTTGCCCCATGGAATTCAGTCTAGTGCATAAAGCGGACACTGAATGCTAATGTGGAAGGCGTGTTCTGGCAATGAGGATGTAGAGTGCTGTGGGAATGTGTGCAAGGACATTAACTAACTGTGAGGCAGATGTTCTGAAGCAAAACTCAGTGGCAGGGGGGGGGCAGCACATGTGCCAGGAACAGGGAAGCTGGTGACAGGTGGTGTGAGGAGGCCTGGACAGAAATGTGGCATACAGAAAGCCAGCAGGGGAAGACAAGGGGTGTCCCAGGAGCAGGACAGGGAATAGCGGAGGGGAGTCAGGCAGCTGGGTAAAGGGGTGGACAGGAGAGAGGACCACTGGCATCCAAGGGCCTGGGCAGCTGATGATATGGTCCCTTATGGTCCAGGCTTAGTAGGAGTGGGGCTCTAGTCTCCAGGAGAACCAGGAAATGGGGCCTAAGGGAACCAAGGGAAATTTCTGAGCACTGGGGGATACAGCAGGTCATCCTAAGGCCAGGACAGAGCCCAGGTTCAAAGAACAAGGGCAGAGCAAGGTTGATGGTGGTAGGGCTGATTTAGTGCTAGGCTGAGCCCCCGGCCTAGACCTCCTAACACTATCCCTGACAGATTGAATTTGTTGTAGAGCCTGTGCCTGGCTGGTTCTTCGGATGAAGAGCAAATGTTACAGTTGTGCAGATGGTAGGCTGAGGTGGTCTGGCTGCGGCTCACAGCCCTGCATGCATGTTGGTGTCCCCAGGGTTGTTTAGAAGAAATGCCAAAGCCTGGAAGATCCCGACTGCACTGGTCTGAGATAGAGCCTGGGCACTGGTACTTTTAGAATATATTTTTTTGTAATTTATTATGAAATAATTTCAAATTTACAGAAAAGATGCAAGAACAGCACAAGGAATTGCTGCATCTTCTTCACCCAGATTTCCCAATTATGAACAGTCATCGTGTTTGCTCTTGTGTGTGCAGGCTTGCATGTGTGTCTCTACCCATTATTACTCTATTCCTTATCTGACCTATTGGAGACCCTCAACATCCCTAAATAGTTCCATGTACATTTTCCCAAAATACACACACTCTCCTACACAGGCAGTACACAGCCCTTCTAATGAGGCAGTCAACATTGGCTCAACACAACCTTCCAGTCCACAAACCCATTCTGGTTTTACCAACTATCCTAACACTTTCTTTTTTCTTTCTGGTCAAGGATCTAATTCAGAATCATGAGTTACATTTTATTGTTATGTCTCTTTAATCTCCTTCCATCTCAAACAGTTCCTCAGTCTTTCCCTGTCTTTTATGAACTTTACAGTTTTATTTTATAACTTGTCCCCCAAACTGGGTCCATAAATGTGTCCTCATGACCAGACTCAAGCTAGGCATTCTTGATGGAAATACCACAGAAATGATGCTGTGTTCTGCTCAGTGAATGACGTCAGAGCACACATAATGTCAACCCATCCATCACTGGTAATGTCAACTTTGATCGCTTAGGTTGGGGACTGTCAGTCTTTCCACTGTAAAGATATTGTTTACCCTTTATGATTGACAAGTAATTTGTGGGAAAATACTCTGAGACTATACCAGTATCGTGTTTCTCATCAAACATCAAACCTCTATCCACCAGCTTTAGCACTCATCGATGACTCTTGCTAATCAACACCACTGATGGTGATTGCTAGGTTAGTTAGGGCCCTCTGAGAAGCAGACACCAAGACAGGGTTACATCTGCAAGACACGTCCTGGGGAAAATGTCTGAGGGTAAGTGGGAAAGGGAGCCAGAGGAGGCTCTGAAAGCTGTCAGATCATGATGGTTTAAACACAGTAGAGAAGAGATGGGAGGAAGTTTGTGTAGGAAAAGTCCTAGCCTGTTTTTCATTTC
>NW_007788543.1:0-2300 GCF_000696425.1 Galeopterus variegatus
AGTAATTTTATTACCCTTTAGTATAGTTAAATAAATTATAGTGGCTGGCAAAGACCTGGAGATTACTGGTTATTCCTAATTGGCAAAGTCAATCAGTATTGACATACCTAAAAGCCATGACCAGTGTTTGTTAAGTATTTACCATGCAGCAACTACTCTATCCGTCCTTTCCAAATAAACTCTCATTTATTCCTTACCACAAATTTATGAGATAGATGTTATCACTTCTAATGGACAAATTGAAAAATTGTTTCTTTGAGAGGTTAACTTGTCCAAAGTCATACAGCTCACAGATCTAGGATGGGAACTTAAACTCGTGGTCTCATACGCCAGAGCCCGTTGGTCAATACAACTCACTTTCACTTTTCATGAACTGTTGGTCCTGAAACATTTGGTTATCAAATTGTCCTACTGTTGCAAGATAGTTTTAGCTAAAATGTATTCTTTAAAGAATACATTTCATAGACTTATTTTGATGTGCCTTTAAAGAATACTTTTTAGCTAAACTCTCTAGTAACTGAAATTCTGCAATTTTCAGCAACATGGATGAATTTAGAGAAAATTATGTTAAGTGAGATAAGCCAAGTACAGAAAGAGAATTGTGTAATGAAAAAATAAACAAATAAATAAATAAATACAAAAACAACACAAAACAAAAATAATAAATATTACTGTATATTTAAACAATTTATATATGTTTTTCCTTGTGGTCAGCTAAAGAGACAAAAACTTTTCATTCGAAAGCCACTATAGTTTTTTTAAAAAGCCACTATAATTGCTCTTACTGTTTTGTGTGTGCCACCCCTCTTAGAAATCATACAATATACATCATAGAAGGAAGATAGCTAACTCTGCAACTGATCTATCTGGTGGAAATATCAAAAAAACTCAGTATTTTATTAATCTTAGTAGGTAATAGTTTCACTAAATGGATTGAAATTAAATTCACTTAAGTTTATTATTTTCCCTTATTTTCCTATTATACTTTTAAACCTTTAAAATCTAAAAAAAGTCTTTAAATTGAATCAATGCTAAAACTTAAGAATGCTGTGCCAGAGTCTCTGGATCTGCCTGACTTCTTCACTGAGGTAATGATTGCAGAGTTCCCAATTTAAAATAATCCCTTTATGTGAACAATATCTCTTTAACAACACCAGTACATATAACACCACCAATAAACATTGTAAAGGAGGACTGTGCACTGCCAAATAACTGGTAATCTTATTCTTTTCTTTATAAACTTAGTATGTTTGCAGCCATAATATAGAATCTCAAGTCTGTTTAGTAAATTAATGGTGTTTCAAAGATGTGTGGTTCTATGAAGTGACAGCCATATTTCTTTAGGGTACTTTTCAGCCATACAGTGACACCAACATGCACACACACACGTGCATGCACACACACACTGAATTTGACTGTGGCACTCTGTACTTCCATAAAAAGGAATGGGAAAATAGCACTAACCAGCCACAAATTGGGGTTTCAACTACCCATTCCTTAGGTGTGATTGATTTGCTAGGACGGCTCACAGAATTCAGAGACACTTAAGCTTCCTGGTAAATTGTAAAGGATATTGCAAAAGATATAGATGAACGGCTCAGTTGAAGAGATCTTAGGGTGAGGTATGGGGAGGGGCACAGAGCTTCCATGCCCTCTCCTGGGCAGGCCACCCTCCAGAAGTTCCAACATATTCAGCTAGCTGGAAGATCACTGAACCCAGTCCTTTTGGGTTTTTATGAAGGTCTTATTACATAGGCATGATTGATTAAATCATTGGCCTTGGTGATAAACTCAACCTTCAGCACTTCTCCTCGTCCCAAAAGTTGGCGGGATGAGACTGAAAGTCCCTAACTCTCTAATCATGAGTTGGTCTTTTCTGTGACCAGCCCCCATTCTGAAGCTATTTTGGGGTCTCAGCCATTGGCCAACTCATTAGCATGCAAAAAGACACTCATCATTCTGGAGATTCAAAGAGTTTTAGGAGCTCTATGGCCAGGAACCGGGGTCAGAGATTGATATATAATTCTTATTATATCACAATATCACAAATATACACATATATGCAAATTGCAGCTCAGAAAAACTAGTTACTGCTTTTTTTAATGCGTAAGACAGAGTTAGATAATGACAAATCATGAATGACTTAGACCTATATTATTTTTTACAAAAAAATGTAATTGTCAGAATTTTTAAATCTTTATTTTTATGCAAAATATCTCATATTTTGGGATAGGGCCTCCCATTGGATAAATATATTTTCTGCAAACTATGACAATTACTTATGCAGTTTTTTTTTTTTT
>NW_007788544.1:0-697 GCF_000696425.1 Galeopterus variegatus
TGAAAAAATATACTTCTATTTTGTGTTCAGTTTCAACTCCACTGACATGTCAAAGATGCTTAGCCTTTCCATGTAAAGTATATGAGTAAAGAGCAAAAGTCCAGTCAGAAGGGCACGAACAACTCACACTATATTAAGGGAATTACATACACTAGTATGTCTAGGGGATGGGATAAAAACAATTTGAGCAAAATCAAATATCAAAAACCTTATGCCCCCATTGTTGACTTTAAATTACTTTCAAATTAAAAGCATGTACCAAACATTTCCAAATTTCCTTTCTGTGTGTAAAAAATTGCTTGTGTCCACCCTGGGGTGAATATTGCCACTTTTCAAACCACGAGGTGTAAATGATAAGGTCCTGTAAGGACAGGTAAATGACATAATCAGATTTGCATTTGACATTCATCCACTAGAAGGGAATGGTTAAGATGCCTATTTGAGAATCAGAGAGGAAGAAAACAGAGTAATAGATGATCACCTGTCATGAGGACAAACAGCAGTAAGCATAGCAAAGAGGAAAAAAAGGAAAGAAAAAGCAGCAACAGAACATGGTTCTAATCTGCTGTGCATAGAATAAAAATAAGAGACTTATTCCAAGGCTATTTACATGATTTCAGCTACTTAGGTATTGGCAGTGTAAAGTAAAATTTGGAAAAAGGGTTTTTTTTTTTTTTTTTCCTTTTTGTCTTTTTCC
>NW_007788544.1:1040-2300 GCF_000696425.1 Galeopterus variegatus
CTCATATCCAAGGGAATGGAATCTCCTGGGCCTGGACCCTTCCAGACCTCACCCTTTGTATCTCTTCACCTATTTGTATTTTTCAAAATGTCCTTTGGAAAGAATGAGTAAATGTAAGTAAATGTTTCACTGAGTTCTTGGAGCCCCTTTAGTAAATTAATATAGACTAAAGAGAAAAAAGGCATTGTGGGAGCCAGTCAGAAGATCCAGGAACATGGATTTGCAACTGGCTTCTGAAGTGGGGACAGTCTTGGGGATGGAGCTCTTAACTTATGAGATATGATGCTACCTCCAAGTAGATAGTGCCAAAATAAATTTGAATTAGAGATGCACCCAGCTTGCTGTCTGCTGCAAAATTGCTTCTAGGCTTAGTGTGTGGAGAAAAATCCTCAAGTATCTGGTGTCGGCTGTCAGCAGTGTGTTGTGAATATAGGAGGGCAAACAGTATGTTTTTCCCATCCAACCTATTTGATATTTGTAGAGTACAATCTGAAGCTGCTATGGGTAAATGTGTCTGCCAATGTTAATGTGTTGGAAACTTGATCCCTACTATAACAGTGTTAAGAGGGCAGGAAATCCAATTATAATACTTGAAAGGTGGGACCTTTAAGAGGTGACTGGATTCTGATGACAATGCCCTGGTGAATAGATTAATCCATTCATGAAGTAATGGATAAATGTGTTAAAGGGGAATCATGGGCATAGACTGGTGGCTTTGTACACTGGGCACATGAAAGTGCTCTTGCCATTCTCTCCATGTGTTAATCTGCATTGCCACAGGACTCCCTACAGAGTCCCCACCATGAAGAAGATCCTGGACTGGATCTTACCCTCCAAAATTGTGAAAAATAACCTCTTCTCTTAATGCATTACCCAGTTTCACGTATTTTGTTGTAAAAAACAAACAAAAAAAACCAGACTAATGGGCCGGCCCGGTGGCGCACAACAGTGCACCGCTTGGGAGTGTGGCGGCGCTCCCGCCGAGGGTTCAGATCCCACATACAGTCCGGTTCCCACTCACTGGCTGAACGAGGTGCGGGCACAGTACCGAGGGTTGCGATCACGTTGCCGGACACGAGAAAAGACAGAACAGGAAAAAAAAAAAAAAAAAAAAATAATACAGGAACACTCATCAATGCAGAGTACACATTGACCTATAAAACAAGTCTCAAGACTGAAATATCATAAAATATGTTCTCTAACCACAATAAAATTAAATTAGAAACTCAGGTACATAAATTAACCTCAGGTATTCCTCAT
>NW_007788545.1:0-2300 GCF_000696425.1 Galeopterus variegatus
TGAGCGGCCAGTCTGTACGTGGGATCCGAACCCTCGGCGGGAGTGCCGCCGCGCTCCCAAGTGGTCCACTGTGGCAGTGCACCACCGGGCCGGCCCTTTAATACTTTTAATACTTTGTATCTTTTAAGAGACTTATCTCTTTCAGCCAAATTGTTGAATTTATTGGCATAAATTTATTCTTTATTTTCCTTTTAATAGATATAGAACCTGTGGTGATATAGCGTCTCTCATTCATGATATTGGAATTTGCCTTTTTTCCCCCAATTAGTCTTTCTTTGGGTTTCATTGATATTCTCTATTGTTTTTCTGTTTTCTATCTTATTTGATTACTACTATGATCTCTATTATCCTCCTTTCTTATTCACATTGGGTTTCATTTGCCCTTTCTTTTTCTAGCTTCTTAAGGTGAAAATTAATGTCATTGATTGGAGGATTTTCTTATTTCTAATATAGCCTTTTAGTGCTATACAAGCCCTCTACATCCGAACTATTTTAGCTGAATCCCACAAACTTTAGTGTGTTGTATTTTTACTTTCAATCAGTTTTAAATACTTCTAATTTCCCTTTTGATTTTTTTCTTTGAATCATGGGGGTTATACAGAACTACATTATTTAGTTCCCAAATATTTGGGGATTTTCCAGGTGTATTCTATTATTGATTTCTAATTTAATCCCATTGTGGTTCCAGAACTTACTTTGCATGGCTTTACTCATTTTTAATTTTTTGGGACATGTTTTATGATCCAAAATATGTTCTATCTCAGGCCAGCCTGTGGCTCACTTGGGAGAGTGTGATGTTAATAACACCAAGTCAGGGGTTAAGGTCCTCTTATCGGTCATCTTTTAAAAAAATGTTCTATCTTAATAAATGATCCATGTAATATAGAAAAGAACATGTATTCTGCAGTTGTTGGGTGGACTGTTCTATGAATGTCAATTAAATAAAGTTGCCTAATAGTGTTGTTTAAGACTTCTATATCCTTGCTGGTTTTCTTCATATTTGTTTTACTAGTTATTGAAAAAAGAGTATTAAACTCTCTGACTGTAATTGTGGATTTTTCTATTTCTCTTTTCAGTTCTATCAGTTTTTGCTTCAAGTATTTTGAAGCTTTCTTATTAAGTACACAAATGTTTAGCATTGTTATGTCCTCTTGAATAACTGACTTCTTTATCATTACGAAATGATATTCTTTATCTCTGGCAAAATACTTTGCTCTTAGATCTACTTTGACATTAAAGTAGCTAGTTTGATATTAATATATTTTATTTTGATTAGCATTAGCATGGTATACTTTTTTCCATCTGTATTAGTTGTTTTTTGCTGTGTAATAATTTAACAAAAACTTAGAGACAAAACAACATGCATTTATCATCTCACAGTTTTTGAGAGTCAAGATTTAGCATGGCTTAGCTAGGTGTTCTGCTTCTGAGTCTCTCACGAGACTGTAATTTAGGTAACAACAAGGACTAGGGTCTCATACGAGGGGTCAACTGGGGAAGAATCTGCTACCAACCAACCTCATGTGGTTATTGTCATAATTCAGTTCCTCAAGGACTGTTGGATTGAGGGCCTCAGTTCATTGCAGACTGTTGGTTGAAGGCTGCCCTCAGTTCCTTGCTGTCTTAGTGCATTCCTGATGCTATAACAAAATGCCTTGTACTGGGTAATTTACAAATAATAGAAATTTATTACTCACTATTTTGGAGGCTGTAAAGTCCAAGATCAAGGTGCCACTGGATTTACTTTCTGATGAAAGTAAAGTTAGAAGTAAATCAAAGGTTCCACCCACACTCAAGGAGAGGGGATAAGGGCATGAATACAACAAGGTGGGGATCACTGGGGGACCATGCCAAAGGCTGGCTACCATACCAGCCTTTCATTTTTAACTTATTTCCATCTTTATTTTTTAAGTGGCTTTCTTGTAGGCAAATTACAATTTGGTTTTGTTTTTTAATCCAATCTAGAAGTCTCTGCCTTTTAAGTTGGTGTTTAGATCATTCACATTTAATGTGATTTTGATATGTTTGCATTGAAAGCAATTATTTTGCTATTTTTTTCCTGGTTATTTTTTTATTCTTCCGAAATACCTCCTCTGCCATCGGTCCCATCCAGTGTATTTTTCATCTCAGACATTGTAGTTTTCAACTTTTGAACTCAAACCTTAGGTCTTTTTTATATCTTCTATGCCTTTACTTACATGTTCAATCTTTCCTCTAGCTTCTCAAGCAAACAGAATATAGTTACAACTGTTTTAATGGCCCTGTCTACCAATTCTATCATCTGTGTCATTTCTGGGTCA
>NW_007788546.1:0-692 GCF_000696425.1 Galeopterus variegatus
ACAGGAATAATGACCACTCCCGTTAACGTTATCCTGTTTCTCTTACTGTGCCTAGTAGGTGCCTCTAAATCTCCGTACATTTGGTGGTTCACGGTGCGAGAAACTCTTACAGGGAAACAAGGTAAACAAGGTAAAACCACCACACCACTCCCTTCCACGGCGGACTGTTCTCCAGCTGGATGCTGAAGTCTCGTTACCATTCCCCTTACAGGGAGTAAATTAATCCCTCAAGCCTCATACCCATATCTATGTTTTCTTTTTGATCAAACCAAAGATTATTGTCGCTGGTGGCCAGAAACTTACGGGGGATGCCCATACTGGTCTTGTCGGATTCATGATCCAAAGGTGCCACAATATATCAACCAAATCTTCCAGCTGGTTGGGAACAGGTGGGACAGGTACACATACCGATTATTCATTCATGACCCCTGGGGCCCCAGGTGGGTTGGGGTAGTTGTTGGATCTTTCTACTGCGACGTTGGGGTCGGTTCTCTCCCCTGCGGACAATTTGAGATCTCCCGCACATACGTCTTCAGAAAAGATCCCGTTTCCTTATCTGCTGTACATACTCACATTTCTCAGCAAGAAGAAACCCTTTCTTCAAAGATAAATGCCGCCAACCAGTGCTCTTCCGTCTACACCTGGCAACAAATTATTTCTGAAACCGTTATCTTCCTTAACCAGACTTTCTT
>NW_007788546.1:1573-2299 GCF_000696425.1 Galeopterus variegatus
ATCCCCAACTTTTCCCTAATGGCCTGCCCATTGTACAATCCAGCGAAGGGGGATCCAAATGAGCCCCTGTCCTCCTCCCCTAACAAGACATTTCAAAAACTCCGCCAAGCTCTGGTTAGAGCTCCTGCTTTACATCTTCCTGACCTCACCAAACCTTTTTCATTCTATATCCACGAAAGAGAAGGTCAAGTCTTAGGAGTCCTGGGACAAACATATGGCCCCTCCTTCGCCCCAGTAGCATATTTATCCAAACAACTTGACCCCACTGTACGCGGGTGGGCCCCCTGCCTCTGGGTTCTGGCAGCCGGAAACGCATTACAAAAAGAAGCATACAAATTAACGTTCGAGGCACCCTTAACCATACTCTCACCTCACCATCTAAAAGACCTCCTCACCTACAAGGCGCTACATTCCCTTCCCCTGTCCAGGCTCCTAGCCCTACTTTCTTCCTTTTTAGAAAACCCATCCCTTTCATTCCTTCCTTGCCCACCCCTAAATCCAGCTACTCTCCTCCCAGTACCTTCCCCACTTGACACGCTGGTCCACAATTGTACGGAGGCCCTCCAAAACCCCATTCCCTGTCATTCCTCAGTTTCTGAGGGCCCCCTTCCTCAGGCTGATTACACTTGGTTCACAGATGGATCCTCCTTTAAACAAGACAACAAACATTATGCAGGGTCCCTCCACTCAGTCATAGAGGCGTTTCCATTACCATCGGGCACTACT
>NW_007788547.1:0-2299 GCF_000696425.1 Galeopterus variegatus
TCAACTGTGTAAGGTCGCCAGAGAGCAGGCAAAGGAATAGAAAAGATTTTATTAGCGAGTAGCAAGCAGACCTGCCAGGCAAAGGAATAAAAAAGATTTTATTAGCGAGTAGCAAGCAGACCTGCCAGGCTGAGCCAAAAAATGGTGTCAGCACCGACAGGCAGTGTAGTGTCTTCTTTATAGGGTTAAGATTGGCATCTAGCTTAGCCTAGGAAGACAGTCACAATGTTCCATTCCGGGTACAGCTTGCTCATGGGAACAGACACTTACAGAGATAGAAACTTAGAGGAACCAGACTGAAGAATGGGGCTTTCTAAAAGTCAGGTTCTCAGTTCCAGGGACCTAACAAACTGAAAGCTGGGGTCACTTCTACTTTGGCATGGCCTGAACTCTAGTCCCCTGTGTCCCCAGCAACAAATAGCTGTTGAAGGTTTTGCTCCGTTGTTTATCCTTCCAGCTGCCATATATGTTTGGAATCCTTGGAATCTTGTCATGCACATGGACAGTCTTAGGATATGGCCCAATGACTTGAGAGAAACTTGTACACAATGTTTTTCTCACTTCTCAGAAGTTTTCTCTTTTCCGTGGTTCTCAAGAACCCACCCTGTGCAGCCAATTTAGCAGCCCCAAATTCAGACATCGAGATCCTCAGCCAAGTAAAATTATCTCTTCTCGGATATTTGATAAAATTTATTTTCCGTTTTTAAAAAACATATTTAATAAAACAAGCAGAATGATAATTGCACAATACAATAAAATTTATGTGTTTTGCAGACCAATAATCAGTATCATACTTAACATGAAAATGCAGTGTTCGCATTAAAGCAGAAATAAGACAACAGTCTTCTACGTTCACGTTATGATTATGTGCCAAATTCTGTCCAGTGCAATGTCACAAAATAACAAAAGCTACTGTGGGAAATAAAGATCATGCATAAATGTGGTAGTTGTGTGCCGGTAATCTCAATAAAATTAACTAATAAACATAACCATTGGACGATCACAAAGTAAGCACACAAAAACCAGGAGCACTTTTATATGTCAACTTTAGCAGTTAGGAAACTTGATGGGAAAATACTGTTCATAACAGAAACAAAGACATAACTGTGCTGCCATACCTTTAGCCTTGTATCTTCAAACTGCTTTTTATCCTGGAAGATATTTAGTGTTTTAAGTTTTTACTTTTAAACGATCTCAAACCAATGGAATGATTGCAAGAATAATACAAAGGACTTCCAGAAATGTCCACTCATACTCCCCAATTTTTGACGTTTTGCCACAATTGTCTACTATTCTCTCTCTATCTCTGCCCCCCAGCCCACCCCACCCCCGGGACAGTTTGAAAGGAGGCTTCTTTCACATGCCGCTTCACTTCATAACACTTCAGTGGCTCCTAGGGAGAGGATTTCCTCTTGCATAACCACAGTGCAGTTATCGAACTCAGCAAACTAACACAGACTCCGTGCATTCACGTGACCTGCCATTCGTATTCCAATTTTGTGCATTGCCTCAATAACGTTCTTTACAGCAGTTTCCCCTCCAGTGAAGAATCCAGTCTAGGATTACGTATTGCATTTAGTTGTTTTATTTCCTTCATCGCCTTTCATTGGGAATAATTTCCCTGCCTTTTTCTTTTGCTTTCATGACATCGATTCTTCTGAAGAACACGGGGCTTGCGTTGGCTTTGTTCCTAGCTGGGACGCTGCCTGGGGAGTAGCTCTCGGGCTGTCACATCTGGAAGTGCGGTAATACCATCTGCCCCTCACTGGAGGTGTGACTCTGATGACCTGTCAACAAGTTGCCTGTTTTCTCCTCTGTATAGTTACTATATTTCTGCTTATAAACAACGATCTGTGGAAAGACACCTTAAGAACGTAAAAATATGCTGTCCCTCATCAAAATTTCTCTATTGAAGGCTGAAATAAACCCTGTGGTACTGAACTGGAATCCGAGTATCAACTCTACATAGATAGAAAGACGATAGATATAGACAGATAGAGATACACAGATGAGAGAGAGAGAGAAGAGGTGTAGGAAAAAATCCAGATGTGTCTGTAGGCGCGCATGTCTTAACTCAAGCCACTGAGAGAGCCTAGAACCAATGACACTTCAGGGGCAACGCGAACACCTAGTATTGACCTCTGGTTTCTAAAGGCCATTCTTCGATAAAAAGAATCAGAGGTCCTTGGAGTAATGGTTCATACCTGAATGGGTGCAAAAAACGGAAGTCAAAGACAAGCCTGTGATACCGTGTGGAGGCAGAAGTAAGTGACTGGTCACAAATTAACAGGAGAAAACC
>NW_007788548.1:0-2299 GCF_000696425.1 Galeopterus variegatus
TCCTTCCAGGAGAGTTTGTTTGTGGGCACACTCAAGGGGCCCATGCCCTTTGCCCTTTATCGTTTCTGTTTTCCTACCTGGAATGCAGACATGGTGCTGGAGGTAGAGCAGCTATGTTGTAACCATGAGGCAGCAAGCATGAGGACAAAAGCCACCCGCTAAAAATGACTGAGTGAGAGGAAAGAATGAACCTGTTGGGAGCATTCTGCACATCCTTATCAGCCCTACAGATTTCTCTTGTGGGGGAAAAATGAAACCTTCATTTGATTAAGCCACTGATGTGAGGTTCTATTGCACACAGCCAAGTACTATCTCGATGGATGTGGTAGGGAAAAGAGAATGTGGGGCTGCTCCAGGACTGGCGCCCTGCAAGATGGGATACGACAGGGAGAAGCATTTTGGTGAAAGAGTGGTTATATGGTCAACCATGGTGTCTAGTCCAGATAGAGAAGGAGAAGAGGTCCAGAGAGAGCTGGGAAGCTGGAGAAGTGGGGGTTAGTGGCACATGAGAGTCTGTACTTTAGTGTGCAAAGGTCGGGGTGCTACGGGAGGGTAGGAACTCAGATCCAGGTGTTGACATCTGGTGTGGGCTGTGACAGGTGGGTTGCAGAAGAGATGTGGGTCTCTGCGAAGCCACAAAAGCCAGAACCCACTCCCAGCCAGACTCACAATTGGTAACTTTCTTGGGGACATGTGCGACAGCTCAGTCAGGATCAAAGCCATCTGCTTTTCCTTTTAAAACATGGTGGGTTTATAATCTCAGTCCTGAGGGCATCATTTGGCTCTGTAGCCTCGGTCACCTTTCTCTTCACTTCCCCAAAAGATAAATCCCATAAGGAAGGTGCAAGGCTCTATCTGCGAGTAATGTTTCCTCTAGGACACCAAATTTAAGCCAGTCTCCAAATACAGTAACCTGGTAAATCATTACACCCTGTTTTTCAAAGAAAATGTCACTTCCAGGACAGATGTCCACTTTTGGCTCTTCATAAAATGATGAATGGTCCCATGTTCAGACAGCCACTATTTGAACCAAACCAGATCATGATAACGGAGGGAGATATTAGAGAACTGTGCGCGGTCAGTGCCCAGCAGAGCCACAGTCCACCCGCAGCAGCTTCTGGTCACCGAGCTGCCCGGAGCTTCCGGGCCTGTGCCCCGCCCTGATTGACCTGCCCCTTCTCTCCACGGCCATCAGTCCTCTCCTTCCTGTCGCCAGGGCATTGGGAAGAGGCCTATTTGTAACCAGAACAATCGTGTCCCTACAGCAGCTCCTGTGTTTCTCTGTGGCTGCGGGGTCTCTATGGCAGTCTCGAGAATCTTCTCTCTCTCTTCAGACCCATTAGCTGGAGAGTGATAAAACTCCAAGCCGTAAGGCTGGGTGATTTGTTACCCCAGAAACATTTCATTTTAATTCTTTAAGAAATTGCTCAGGATGATTCTTGGGGAAGAAGGAAAAAAAAAAAAAAGCAAGTATAGTTGAGTCTTTTCATAGTGAAAACCACTCGCGTTAAATCGCTGGCTGCGTTTTCTCAGGAACGCCTGACTGATCACACTCGCCGTTCTCCAGAAATACTGACGCGTTCTCGGGCTGTGCTGGTTCCCCAAGCACACATAACACATAATCCTTGGCAAAATAACGAAAAGAATCATTCATATGGGCTGGAAGACTGCAGCTCTGCCTGGAGAATTGCATTATTTCTTATCTCAACGACACCTCTGTCACTCTCCAAGCAGGGCTGCTGCACGGCTCCTGGGGACGCCCATCGCAGGGCTGTGTGGCAGGTGCCAAATGGAGAGCACACGCCCCGGCCGTCTTTCCCCCACCCAAGAGTGGCTCTGCCCTGTCCCGGGGAACACGGGAGGCCACTGGGCTTCGACAGGACACTGAGCAACAGAGAAATGGCTCAGAGTGCAGTGCAGGACCTGGACAGGCTGGCCTCAGCTGAGTTCGTCAGCATCTGTCCAAGCCTGACATCCTCACCCAGGGTATGGTTACCTACTGCATCCAGTTCTTTTGAGGAGTGTTCTGGACTGTGTGTTTGTGTCCCCACAACATTCGTATGCTAAAATCCTAATCCCCAGTGTGATGGTATCGGGAGGTGAGGCCTTTGGGAAGTGATTAGGTCATGAGGGTGTAGCCCTCATGAATGGGATTAGTGCTTTATAAGAGACCCAGAGAGCTCCCTTGCCCTCTCTCCCCAGTGTGAGAGTGTGAGGGACAGAGGACAGTCTGCAGCCTAAAGAGGGCCTCACCAGAACCTGACCACGCAGGCACCCTGGTCTTGGACCTCCAGCCTCC
>NW_007788549.1:0-2299 GCF_000696425.1 Galeopterus variegatus
ACGGGATTGCAACCCTCGGTGTTGCTCCTGCACCTCGCTCAGCCAGTGAGCGGGAACCGGTCCGTATGTGGGATCCGAACCCTCGGGCGGGAGCGCCGCTGCACTTCCCAAGCGGCGCACTATCCAGTGCGCCACCGGGCCGGCCCTGAGAAGCTTTTCTTATGCCTTATCTTTTTTTTTCCATCCATCTCACTAGAGATGTGTCTACTTTATTAATCTTTATAAAGAATAGCTTTCTTATGTTGAAATTTGTTTCTACTTTATTATTGTTCTTCATAATCTCTTTGCTTCCTTGAATTCTTGCTCTTTTTAAAAAACCTTAATAAGTTAAATGCTTAGCTCGCTGAATTTCTTTTAATTCTCTTCTAATAGAAGGCCATAAATTTCCCTCTAAGATCCAAGTTGCTGAATCCTAAATTGATAGGTATTGTTTCCGATATTTCAGTTTTAAGTATTTTTAAGTTTCTGTTCTTTCCTTGAGTTGTGTATGTATGTTTTAAAATTTCTAAGTGTATGGAATGTTTTTTAGTTTATGGTTTTCTTATTGATTTTAACTTAGTTGCATTGTAGTTAGTGAATATGACCTGTTTTAAATTTATTGAGATTTGCTCTGTGACAAATGTGTTTTTTAAAAAGTTCATTGTGTGGGCCGGCCCGGTGGCGCACTGCTACGGTGCACCGCTTGGGAAGCGCGGCAGCGCTCCCGCCGAGGGTTCGGATCCCACATACAGACTGGCCGCTCACTGGCTGAGCGAGGTGCGGGGGCAACACCGAGGGTTGAGATCCCGTTGCTGGTCCTGGTCCAGTGCGGGCGCGACACTGAGGGTTGCGACCTGTTGCCGGTCACGAAAAAAGACAAAAAGGAAAAAAAATAAATAAATAAAAAGTTCCATTGTGTTATCTTCACCAATTTTTTATTTGCTTAAATTATCAGTAATTGACAGTGATGTTAAAATTCTCTCTGTGAAGCTGGTTTTATCAGTTTCTCTTTATAGTTCTATTAATTTTTGCTTTTTCAAATTTTGAGATTATTTGATTAGGTACGTAAGAGTTTAGAATTATATTTTCATGATGAATCGAAATTTTTGTCATAATACCGTAATTGTCTTTGTCCTTAATAATACTTTTTTTTTTGGTGGCTGACTGGTATGAGGATCCAAACCCTTGACTTTGGTGTTACAAGGCTGCACTCTAACCAACTGAGCTAACTAGACAATCTCTAGTAACATTTTGATTATAGTCTAATATTTATGATTATTATATGTATGGATTTTTTTTTCCATGACACTGTTTTTAGATGTGTCTCAACCTGCATATAGTTGAATTTTTTAAAAAATTGTATCTGACAATCTCTAAACCACCAATTTGTGGATTTCTTTGTCCTACTTGGTATATGTTTTCTTGGACTCATGTCTTTTAACAGTTCTGGAAAATTGGCTGTTATCTCTTCAAATATTGCCTGCTCTTCATTCTCTCAAAACTTTGCTCTGGGTCTCTAATTAGACAAATTTTAGGTCTTTTCATTTTGTATTCTATGTCTTTTAGTCTTTCTGATATTTATATCTCCTTTTCTGTCTGCTGCAATTTGGGTAATTTCTTTAGCTCTCTCTTCAGCTGGGTTTAATCTGATATGCCTCTGCCACAACCTGGGACTACCTTAACCACCTTTAAGGGCCCCATTTTGTTATCCCTCCCTTACCACGGCTGCAACTCTTGTCTCACATCCTTGTGTTGGTATTGGTGTTTGTGTTTCCACTCTGTTTTCAGCTCATGTTTTGATTCATGCTTTTTTTTTTTTATGTTTGTTTGTTTTTATTGGGGTAAGGGGTTGCTGGCCTTGGAAAAGTCCTTTTCTGCAAGACTAAAAATGCAAATTATTGTTTTATCCATGATGAAAGGTACACTTTTATCTATACTTATTTATTACACTTATCTAATTGTATGTATTTGTAGCAGGAAGGCTCTTCAGAGGCTATATATAATCTTCCCTGTAATGAAAGAAGAAACCAATAAAAATGCTTTCCTAAATTCTTGTTTTATTGAATTCATCTTACTTCCCTTTATAAAAAGAATATACATATAAATTCTCCTCCAAACTAAATTTTATCATATTTAAACTAAGTGAATGTTACAGAATGTTAAAAAATGTAACATAATTCATAACATCTTATGAATATAATTGAAATACTTTTTATATGTTAACTGTAATTTTCTGCTCTGACTTTATAGAAACACAAAAATACAGTGTATTTATTCTTTTTTTTTTTTTTTTTTTTTTTTTTTTTTTTTTTTTTTTTTT
>NW_007788550.1:0-2299 GCF_000696425.1 Galeopterus variegatus
ATTATAAAGAAAAACTCAATATCATTTTAGTATGTTTTGCCAGAACTCCCAAATATTAGTTTTCAATTGACATTTCAAGCCTGACACATTTTCGTTTTTTCAGGAAGGATTTCTGTGCTTCTTTTGTGCAGAGATACGTAAGCTTTTCATCTGAGATTCTGAATCCTTGAATCTTCCCCCTAGTCCCTTACCCTGGCCACCATGCCCCTTGCCTGCCAGATCCCTGAGGATTCCACAGAGCACCTTGGTCACTCTGGCAGGTGCTTGTACCTTAGTGCCAGGTCCAGTATTGATTGCAGATCCCTTGCCCCAGGACACAGGACTAGACTCAGGGTAGGTTTAAGAGATTTGCTCCTTGTCCCCTTTCTCTAGGTCCCATCCTGGTTCCTACAGGGACTATAGAGAATAGAGGAGCTCTGACCCACCACTCAAGGTGGAGCCAGGCAAGATGGCACCCAAGAGAGGAGAAAAATAGATCAGGGAGAGAGCTTTTAACCTCTTCCTCACCCCACAAACTCTCCACCCCCTTCTAGATGTGCTCAGAATCTTCCATCCCACTCCTCTTTAGATGTCTCTCTTCTGTCTCTGCCTGGAGGTTGGAGTGTGCCCATACCAACAGCTCTGTGGCCATGGATGCAGCTGCGGTTTACTTTTTATTACAGAACAAAATGAAATAAGTACCATTAACACACTCACTCAAAAACCCAATAGCTCCTTAATATCATCTAATACCAGTCCATGTTCAGTTTTCCCCGGTGGTCTTAAAATTGTTCTCTTACAGTTGGTCTGTTTGGATAAGGATGCAGACAAGGTTCAAATATCGCATTTGCTTAATACGTCTCTGAAATCTCTTTAAATGTGTAAGAGTTTCCTGCATCTTCCCCCTTTTCTGCAATTTACTTTATTTTTTAGGTTCTTACATGCTAGTGAATTTGTGGTAAAGGAATACAATGTCTGGGGTTTACTTTAAAATACTTCAACAACAACAAATGTTGACGAGTATTTTGAGGACAGCAGAATGTTGGTCATTGTTAAGAATCTTTCACTTCTTGTGTATGTTTGAAATTTTCCAAAAATTTCTAAATAGTAAGAAAGAAAAGAAAAGAAATAAAGAAAGCAGTAGCCCAGGATATTGTAAAAAAAGTCTCTTTTGTGATTTTGTGGTCTAAACAGAAAAATATCGCTAAACAAAGTTAATTTTTTTTTTTCAGGGAGAAGTCGGTAGATTCTCTGAATCTGCTCTGCACTTATAAGTATTTTATTTTGATTTGTTTTGCCATATATATTGCCTTAATATTGGAAGTTCACATAACCCCTAACTTTAAAAACTGATCTATAAAATTGTATCACTAATTTTATGGTATTATCTGGTATCAATAAGACTGAATTAATTCTGAGTTGCTCTTTGACAAGAAAATATGCA
Organism: Galeopterus variegatus; assembly: GCF_000696425.1. Taxonomy (NCBI): domain Eukaryota; kingdom Metazoa; phylum Chordata; class Mammalia; order Dermoptera; family Cynocephalidae; genus Galeopterus; species Galeopterus variegatus. The sequence continues at coordinate 1,424 of NW_007788550.1, forward strand.
GTTAGGTTAAATATCTATCTTGAGCTAGGATTTATTGTCGCTTAGCAAATATTTTTGTTACTGTTTTGAACAATTCAGAAAGCAGAGGTTTTAATAAACTAAATTGAAACATTTAGATCGATGTGGGGTAATTATGTTTTCCCTGTATTATCTATTTATTTAAGTAAAGGCATTAATGAAAGCAGTTAATTCAGTCACTTGCTTTGGTTGCCTTTGCTATGCTAAAAAAAAATTAGCAAAAAAATAAAAAATAACGAGCGATTGCCTAGCAGGTTGGCAAGTTTCTATCTCCCAGAAGGGTAAGCAATGTGAAAAGTTTTATGTTTCTTTTATCGTGTTCTCAGTAAATTGGCAACGTGACCCTCTTCATTTGAAGGATAGGGATGTTTAGACCTAGTTTTATAGCTGTTCTCCCGAAGCATGGAATGAAACACAATACCTTTTACTTATTTCCCTGGAGAGTCTAATCCCTCCCTGCTTTGCAAGTATCTTTGAGCTGTTCCTTCCTTTGTATCCACAGCAACGTGAAATCCCCATTGGAATTATTGGCTGCAAAAATGCAGGTGCACTTGTTTAATGGTGACCTCTGATTTTGGAGCAGAGGGCTTATGATGATGTTAGATATTGGATAATTGTTGTCTTCTGTTGACATAGAGATATAAAAAAGCCCAGTATATGCCCATTATTAGTACAACAAAAGCAAATTTCAATCATATAGGACACAAAGCCATAAGTTTTAACTGCACATGAGTAGAATCACATAGTATTTCCATTTTCCATTAAAAGGTAATAAATCAGAGGCCTATTATCCATGTGCTTTTGCAGACTGGCACCCTTGAGTAGCTAAGGTTAATTGTGACCTTTGTTACCCAAAGA
>NW_007788551.1:0-2299 GCF_000696425.1 Galeopterus variegatus
CATGAGGCTCCCTGATCTAACGGCCTGTGCACCAACTGCAGAGCTCGAATCAACATGTTGCCAATGTTGGGGACAGGGTGGAGTGTTGATGCCAAGGCAACAGGAAGCTCCCTCATCTCCCAGCTCACCGTTCCTAGCAAGGCTCTGAGAACGTCCACATTTCTGAAGTGACTTGCAGGTCTAATTGGAGTAAGGCTAGGCAGTTGCAGTTACAGCCAGAGCGGTCCTCACCCCTCATTAGCCTTTGTGATCAGGGCAGGGAAAAGTCTGCTCAAAAGACGCGTGTAATTGATAAAGTGAAGTAATGTGGGGGGACTGTTGTCTGGGGAGAGGAGTGATTTTATTATTCCACAGCTCTCCTGGCAGCCCAGCGCGTGGGCAGAGAGGTGGTGTGTAGCAGCAAACACAATCTAAGCTACACCATCCAGAATCGACAAAGCAAAGGACAAGCCTTACAGAGTTTCAGCAGATATTTGCAGCTGGTGAAAACATCTGGTGATTTCTCTTACACAGATCCAAGGAAAGGGAAACCAGAGCAGACACAAAGGTCGGGCATCTCTTAGGTTCTGGGCTGTGGGTCATCACTATGCTGGATACTCTGTACACATTTTGCCATTTAATTCCCACCATGACCACCCAAACTCTATACCAAGGGCATAATTATTCTCACCTTACAGATATGGCTCATAAGTGAAGGGTTGCCCATAATAGGTAATATGTATTGAGAACTTGGAACATGCAGGCACTGGGCAAATGTATTGTATTATGTCATTAATACACACAACAATTCTGTCAGTTTCTCCATTTTACAGGTGAGCAAAAGGAGACACAAAGAGGCATGCCCAAGGTCACAGGGGCAAAGTTGACTCAGTGTGACTTAATATAGTACAAAGGTTCCACAGCTCCTAAATAGCAGAGTTTGCATTTCAATCCATAGAGCTCTGACTCCAAAACTTATACCCTTTCACTGCACTGTGCTACCTTCTGCCATTTGACCCCGCCTGACTGTTTTCCCACGACCAGCTGACCCCAAGAGGCCCAAGGCATGTGATGCCTGAATATGTAAGCCTGTGTGCATCAGAGCTCCTGAACCCTGCCCTGCAGCCCTAAAATGCATCTCTGAAAGGGCTAAAAGAGATAGGGGGAGGCTCTGGCATCCCTAAGGAGCTGGAGATGGCTCACCTCTCAGTCTACCAGCACAAGGATACCCTGAGCCTCTGTAGTTTCCCTTGTCCTTCGTGTCTTCTCCAAACAGCACAGGGGACCTGGGATGACTCTCCTTAGGCAAGAGATTTTCTGTTAAGTTTTCAGGTAATGACCTAGCAAATGAACTTGATTTGCAGCCCGAGAACTGGCGGGGAAAATCCCAGTTGCACCACCTACTTGGGTTTTTGGATAAACAGCTTCACCTCTGAGGTTAGTTTTCTTGTCTTAATTATCTGGATTAAGTAAGGCCAGCCCCTAGCTCCGTACCTGGAATATAGATGGGACTCCACATGTTAGTCCCCCGCCTCTTCCTCTTTCTACTCCTCTCTAAAATGAGACTTGTTTTGCATGCTTCATAAGGCTATTGTCAGCATGAAAAGACATAATGCAGCCTAGCAAATTTTAGGCACTTGGTACATGTTAATTAAAATTAAATATCCAAAAATGATTGACTCTATGCTGCTGCCGTGAAGCCTCAGCCTGTGCCCAGTGAGCTGCGTGACTGGAAGGAGAGTCCAGCCCTTTTTGCATGGCCAGTCCTCACCCAGGCCCGTAATCCTGGTCCTGGCTGGGCTTTGCTGTCTTTTGTCACAGAGACTCTAAAAGGGCCCTGGCTCTAAGGAGAAGACTCAGCATGCACAGAAAAGCCAAAGTGATTTTTCTAAAAGGCAAAGCTAAGCATGCCACCCCCTTCTAAAAACTCTTCAATGGCTCCCCACAGCCCTCAGGATCAAGTTCAGATCCTTGAACATGTTTTACAAGCCCTTTGTGATCTGGCCTGTGTCCATTTCTAGCCCCATCTTCTGTCGCTCTCCTCTCCCTGTCTACACTCCAGATACCCTTGAATTTCTTTCAGGTCCTCAGGGTCTGGGTTCATGACCTTGTCCTACCCTCCCAGAGCACCCCAAATGTCCCCATGCATGACACCCATCACATGTACGCGGCCTGTTTTGAGTCTGTCTACACCGTCACATAAGCTGCCTGAGGGCAAAAGGTCAAGTCCACCCTGTTTTGCTCATCTTCGTGTTCCCGGTGCCTAGCACAGTGTCTGGCACATAGTAATGACTGAGCATATTACTTTTACATGCAGAAA
>NW_007788552.1:0-2299 GCF_000696425.1 Galeopterus variegatus
TAACATATATATGTTAAAATATATATGTATGGGTATCTATATATTTTATATATATATATATATATATTTGTTGTTGTTGTTGTTTTGTTTTGTTTTGTTTTGGTGGCCGGCTGGTACAGTGATTGAATCCTGGACCTTGGTGTTATCAGCATGATTTTTTTTTTGTTTTGTTTTCTTTTCTTTTCTTTTCTTTTCTTTTCTTTTGTTTTGGTGGCCGGCTGGTACAGTGATTGAATCCTGGACCTTGGTGTTATCAGCATGATGCTCTAATCAACTGGGCTAACAGGCCAACCCAACATATAACTGTAGTCCAGTTTAGTCCCCAGGCTGTGGCATTTCACTACTCTACTTTGGTGTTGTATTTATTTCACAAAGGTTTAATATTTTCTAGAATTCTGTACTACTAGAGCTCTCTAGACCACTCTTTCTCAAACTTACAAGACATCTAGAGACTATTAGATGAAGATTCTTCTTCATTAGTTGTGGAAAAGGGCCCAAGATTTTGTAGCTCTAACTAGCTCCCAGGTGAAGCTACTGCTGCTCAAGAGTAGATATTCCAATCAAAGCTACAGAGCAGCTTCTACTTAGTTACAGCTGAATTGCTACATCTTCCCTGTTTACTCTTTTCAAAAGAAGACACAATGCTAAATTTTGTCATGTGAAAGTGAAAACCCCAGATTAGGAAAATTTGTCAACTAGCTCATTTAGGACAGCAAAACAAGACAGGGAGGCCCTGAGGTTCTGGATCAGCTGTAAAGAGCAGTACTGGAATGGTAGGCTTCCACTCTCAAATGGATGTTCTCAAATCTCAACTGAGCCTACTTTTCACTTTTCTGCTCAAAAATCCTTTCATTAGTTCTAAAAATTTTTCATCAAAGCCCCCTTAGAAATTATTCCCCATGTTTCCAGTTCCCTTCAAATCAACAACTCTCTCACTCTGCATGTTACCTTTTATCGTTAATTTACTGCTAAGTTGGCAAATTTCAAATGCAAACCTTCATTTCTCAACCCCAAACTTCAAATTCCTTTTTATTTTTAGTTATTCTCATTCAGTTCTCCTCTTTCTTTTTCAAGACAAAAGTAATAGTTTCTTTAAAGTTTGACAACCTAATCTTATATACAAAAAACACTAAAGACCTCACAAAAAACTGTCAAATCTAACACACAAATTCAATAAAGTTGCAGGATATTAAATCAACATATTAAAATCAGTAGCATTTCTATACACCAGTAGTGAACTCTTTGAAAAAGAAATCAAGAAAACAATCCCATTCACAATAGCTACCCCCGCCCCCCAAAATTAAAATACTTAGGAATAAATTTAATGAAAGATCTCTACACCAAAAACTATAAAATACTGATGAAATAAATTGGAGAAGACACAAATAAATGGAAAGACATCCTGTGTTCATGGACTGAAAGAATAAATATTAATAAAATGTTCATACTATTCAAAACAATCTACAGATTCAATGCAATCCCTATCAAAATACCAATGATCATTTTCACAGAAATAGAAAAAGACACCTAAAATTTGAATGGAACCATAAAAGACCCTGAATGGCCTAAGCAATCTTGAGCAAAACGAACAAAACTGGAGGCATCACACTGCTTGGCTTCAAAATATAATACAAAGCTATATTAACCAAAACAGCATGGTACAGGCATAAAACAGACACACAGACCTATAGAACAGAATAGAGAAATAAATCCAAGCACTCATAGCCACCTGATTTTTGACAAAGGTGCCAAGAGTACATAATGGAGAAAGTGCAGTCTCTCCAATAAACGGTGTTGGAAAAACTAGACATTCACATGCAGATGAATGAAATTAGACCCTTATCTTTCGCCATATACAAATGTCAACTCAAAATGGATTAATTACTTAAATGTAACACCCAAAAGTATGACAGTACTAGAAGAAAACATAGTGCAAAAGCTCTGTGACATTGATCTGGGCAATTATTTTCTTGGCTATAACTTCAAAAGCAAAGGCAACAAATGCAAAAATCAACAAATGGGATTACATCAAACTAAAAAGCTTCTGCACAGCAAAGGAATCAATAAACAGAGTGAAGACACAACTTACAGAATAGGAGAAAATATTTGCAAACTATATGTCTGACAAGGGATCAGCATCTAAATTATACAAGGAACACAAACAATTCAAAAGCAAGAAAACAAATAACTATATTTAAAAATGAGTGAAAGACCTGAATAGAAATTTTGTATGAAGACATACAAAGGGCCAACAGACACATGAAAAAAAAGTTCAACATCACTAATCATCAGGGAAATG